>NW_028124889.1:0-106822 GCF_965194825.1 Balaenoptera physalus
TAAAGCGGCATAAACACAGCCGTGAAAAGCAGCTAAACCCCATTATAAAAATAAATTACTTTTAAAAACCCATGAAACAAAGACAGGGAAAGAGAGAGAAATTCTTACACAATTCGTTCAGGGGCTGTGATGCAACCTGGATTGACCATATCTAGACCCACAGCTGGATGAGACATAAGGGTGGACACTCTTGGGGCTGAGAGTTTTGGTGAGGTTGGGTGAGCAAACGCAGACCCTTTGAAGTAATACTGCGTGGTACCCATCCCATTGGTCCCAAATCTCCAGGTTCAAGGGCATCTTCCTACATCGAAAACACACATGAGAAACCCACACGACGGTACACTGTGTGATCGGGAAAGGTTTCTAAAACGCACCTCATTTCTCATCTCCTTGTGCTCGGGTTCACCAGTCCAGCCGCTATACTAGCAATCTCCGTACTTGGAAAATCAGCACCTTTAACCTCCTGTTTGGTACAGGTTGCAATTTGTCCTGAGGATGAACAGAAAGAGGGGGAACCAATAAGAGACAAGCTCTAGGTTTTGGGACAGGCACAGGTCACTCTATTTTCCCATCAGGAAAAAGAATTAACCACAGACTCAGCCTGCTGCTTGGAAGTAGAATAGGGCCTGAAGAAATCCTGTGCTTTTGCAGCCAACTCCCAAAAAAGCGAGTTGAGAAATGGAGATCAAGGGCACTGCAATTCACAAACCTGCAGAGTTATAAATGATAACTCTCGTCCACAAATATATTGAGGGAAGGCAAAGAAGAGGATTTGAAATCAAGGCAGAATTGCAGGAAACAGATTTCAGGAGGTAGATTCGAATCGCCTTTAAAGCACATGAAAAGCGGCAAAACGTTGACAATGATGCCCTTGGCCAAAAAGGGCGTATGCGTTTTTTCCTGAATATATTCAGGAAAAAACGCATACGCCCTTTTTGGCCAACCAAGCAACCTGGAAAGGCAAATCAGTGCTACAAAGTAGTCTCGCTTCCCATCGGTCAAAAGGGCCATGCTGAAAAAAGTGTCAAAACCAGAAATGCAGGACAGGCCATGGAGGAATGGGAGCCTTGCTACACTGATGGGCGGGATGTAAATTGCCCACAGCCACTCTGGAGAAGGGTACGGTGTGTCCTGAAACATCTAAAAAACACAGCTTAGAGAGCATAGGGCACTTCCACGCATGGGGGGATAAAGTGGGAAAATTGAAAATCAGCAAGACACAAGCACCCAAAAGTTTAGGGCAGCTCTGTTGACAAGGACCTCCACTTCATTCCACCTTAAATATCCCAGGAAAGCGAAAAATGGATAAAAAAGTTGTCGTCCATATGTACAGTGGAATATCACTCAGCCATGAAATCAATGTCATAAGGCTAGTAGCCGCATGATGAGTGGATTTAGGTACGACGATTCTAAGTGAATTAAGTCACACAGAAAGGACACTTCTCATAAGGTGTCACTTATAGAGGGAATGTAAATACCGTTACACTTGAACTGAATTACAAAACAGAACAGAGTCACACATGCAGAAAACACACTATGGCTGCTTAATGGGAAAGGTGAGGTGGGGTGATACATAAAACAAGAGTTTCAAATTAGCTCAGATACCGTTCCATAAACCCAATATGTAATAGACAAGACCTACTCTTGCTCAGACAACTGGACTCAACACGCCCGATTCACCGCACAAGAATATATCTGACTAGTAATAATCTTAAAAAATATGTTTTGATATCACTCTGTTAGTGTGTCATGTGGGTGTAAAGCGGCATAAACACAGCAGTGAAAAGCAGCTAAACCCCATTATAAAAATAAATTAAAAACCCATGAAACAAAGACAGTTATAGAGAAAGAAATTCTTACAAAATTAGTTCAGGAGCTGTGATGCAACCTGGATTGACCATATCTAGACCCACAGCTGGATGAGACATAAGGGTGTACACTCTTGGGGCTGAGAGTTTTGGTGAGGTTGGGTGAGCAAACGCAGACCCTTTGAAGTAATACTGCGTGGTACCCATCCCATTGGTCCCAAATCTCCAGGTTCAAGGGCATCTTCCTACATCGAAAACACACATGAGAAACCCACACGACGGTACACTGTGTGATCGGGAAAGGTTTCTAAAACGCACCTCATTTCTCATCTCCTTGTGCTCGGGTTCACCAGTCCAGCCGCTATACTAGCAATCTCCGTACTTGGAAAATCAGCACCTTTAACCTCCTGTTTGGTACAGGTTGCAATTTGTCCTGAGGATGAACAGAAAGAGGGGGAACCAATAAGAGACAAGCTCTAGGTTTTGGGACAGGCACAGGTCACTCTATTTTCCCATCAGGAAAAAGAATTAACCACAGACTCAGCCTGCTGCTTGGAAGTAGAATAGGGCCTGAAGAAATCCTGTGCTTTTGCAGCCAACTCCCAAAAAAGCGAGTTGAGAAATGGAGATCAGGGGCACTGCAATTCACAAACCTGCAGAGTTATCAATGATAACTCTCGTCCACAAATATATTGAGGGAAGGCTACGAAGAGGATTTGAAAGCAAGGCAGAATTGCAGAAACAGACTTAAGGAGGTAGATTCGAATCGCGTTTAAAGCACATGAAAAGCGGCAAAACGTCGACAATGATGCCCTTGGCTAAAAAGGGCCTATGCGTTTTTTCCTGAATATATTCAGGAAAAAACGCATAGGCCCTTTTTGGCCAACCAAGGAACCTGGAAAGGCAAATCAGCGCTACAAAGAAGTCTCGCTTCCCATCGGTCAAAAGGGCCATGCTGAAAAAAGTGTCAAAACCAGAAATGCAGCACAGGCCATGGAGAATGGGAGCCTTGGTACGCTGATGGTGGGATGTAAATTGCCAACAGCCACTCTGGAGAAGTGTACGGTGTGTCCTGAAACATCTAAAAAACACAGCTTAGAGAGAATAGGGCACTTCCACTCATGGGCGTATAAATTGGGAAAACTAAAAATCAGCAAGACACAGGCACACCAAAGTTTAGGGCTGCTCTCTTGACAAGAACCTCCTCTTCATTACACCTTAAATATCCCAGGAAATAGGAAAATGGATAACGATGTTGTGGTCCTTATGTACAATGGAATATCACTCAGCCATGAAATCAATGTCATAAGGCTATTAGCAGCATGATGAGTGGATTTAGGTTCGACGATTCTAAGTGAAATAAGTCACACAGAAAAAGACACTTATCATAAGATATCACTTATAGAGGGAATGTAAAAACCGCTACAATTGAACTGAATTACAAAACAGAATAGAGTCACACATTTAGAAAACACACTATGGCTGCTTAACGGGAAAGGTGAGGTGGGGTGATGCATAAAACAAGGGTTTCATGTTAGCTCAGATACCGATCCATAAACCCAATATGTAATAGACAAGACCTACTCCTTGCTCCGTGAAGTGGACGCAACACCCCCTATTCAACGAACAAGTGTATATCTGACTAGTAAAAATCTTAAAACCTACGTATTGATTTCTCTCTGTAAGTTAATCAATGGGTGTAAAGGGGCATAAACACAGCAGTGAAAATCAGGTAAACCCCATTATAAAAATAAATTACTTTAAAATCCCAAAAAACAAAGATAATGATAGAGGGAGAAATTTTTACATAATTCTTTCCAGGGCTGTGATGCAACCTGGTGTGACCATATCTAGACCCACAGCTGGATGAGAAATAAAGCTGGACACTCTTGGGGCTGAAGGTCTCTTTCCGTATTTACCAGATTGGGAACATAGAAAGGCTGCCACCCTCTGGCCGTTACCTGCACAAGCAGCTTTAAAACCTGTGCTAATGGTCACTTCATATGAACAAGTACTGCAGGGCTATAAATGAAACGTGCCCTCAAAATGTCTTGAGGGATTTAATGGCCAAAAATTTTCAAAATGTGACACTTACTTTAAGAAAACACTTTGAAGAACTAAGCTGTAATCACAGTTTGATAAATAAAAAGGGCATGCTTTAAAGCTCAATTTCAACAGATTATGGGACACATGCAAATTCAACCACAGATAGGTATCAGCTCACACCTGTTAGAATAACCATCAGCAAGAAAACTACAAATAATAAATATTGAAGGTGTTTTGGAGAAATGCATACCCTCAATTTTAAGTGGGACGTATCCTGGAAAGAGCCACTAATGAGAACTGAATGGGGGTGCCTTTAAAACATACACACTGAGCTACCATATGATACAGCAAGCCCACTCCTTGGCCTATAACATAAGAAGATATAACTGGAAAGACACAGGCAAGCAAATGTGCATTGCAGCAGTATTGCAATAGCCAAGACATGGAGGCAACCAGAAAGTCCATCAAGAGGTGCGTGGCCAAAGAAGAACTGGTACACGTACAGATGGAATATTAGCCAGGGAAAAAAATGAAACAATGCCATTTGCAGCACCATGTATGATTCTTGAGGTAATCAGGCAAATTGTACTAAGTCAGAAAGCAAAAGACACATATCCTATAATATCACTTATAGGTCTTAGCTAAAAATTGATACCAATGAAGATATTTCCACAGAGAAATGCAATCACAGATTCATTAAACAAACTTATGGTTCACCAAATGGAAAGGTGTGAGGATTGGATACATTAGGATATTGGGGTTAAGATAGATATAGAAACACATGTGAAATATGTAATCACCAAAGACCTACGTAATACCAAGACAAGACTACTCAACATCGTGTCATAACCTACATGGGAAAATGATCCAAAGAAGAATAGATATATGTATATGTTTAAAAGAACCACATCTTGCACACCTAGAAGAAACAAAACATTTTAATTAAATTTGCTCTGACAAAAAATAAAAATTAAATTAAAAAAAGAACAAGAAGTAATGAGACATAAACTTAAGGGGCTATTTGCTGGCACATTGCATTCTAATTTACAACCAGAACATGACTTCCATTAAGGCTCTGTCATCACTAATAAAGCAGCTTTATAAGCAATGTTGAAGGTAGCTTAAAAGAAGTCTCACTAATTATTGATAGTAACAAGGAAACAAAGAAAAGTAAAAATCTCACTGCAAAAAGTATACATAGGGTAAGGATAGTAGATCAAACACTTATTAAACTTCTGTAAAGAATAAAAGAAAACAGTCATATATTTTTTTAAAAAGAGAGGGCCCAAATAAATCTGAAATGAAAGAGATGATGTTACAACAGACACCACAGAAATACAAAGTATCCTAAGATACACACAGGGTAACTCAGGGCTCAGACTGGACAGAGCCCACTCTCCAGTCCCCTGTACATGACTTACAGGAGCCTCATGAACTGAGGAGGGGGTCCCTGAAGAGAGGCTCAAGATAGAATATGGTAGGCATTAACATGACTGCATTCATCTTAAACATGCCTGAACTACATTCACACGAGATGATTTTGTCCTGTATGTACATCGGCACCTCTAGTTGGAACTGCAGATCTTTGGCTTCAACACCTCTACTGACAACATTAGCATCACCTGCTGTGGACCGTCTCCTACAGGATTTCTAGAATCAGAAAACATCGAAGCTTCACAGGACCCAGAATCTGTGCGAGTCCACACAGAGTCTCAGAGTCTCAACTCCACTCAGATACTCCACTCTTGGAGGGCACACACAAAGTAGTGTGCACATCAGGACCCAGAGGAAGGAGCAGTGACCCTGTAGGAGAATGACCAGAACTACCTGCTACTTTTAGAGGGTCTCCTGCAGAGGCAGGTGGTGGCTGTGGCTGTGGCTCACCGTGAGGACAACGACACTGGCAGCAGAAGTTCTGGGAAATACTCCTTGGTGTGTGCCCTCCCAGAGTCCGCCATTAGCCCCACCAAGAGCAAGGTAGGCTCCAGGGCTGGGTCGCCTCAGGCCAAACAACCAACAGGGAGGGAACCCAGCCCCATGCATCAGCAGACAAGCGGATTAAACTTTTTATTAAAGTTTTATTTAATCCGTAGACAAGCGGATTAAAGCTCTGCCCACCAAAGCAACACCCAGCTCTACCCACCACCAGTCCCTCCCATCAGGAAGCTTGCACTAGCCTCTAAGATAGACTCATCCACTGGAGAGCAGACAGCAGAAGCAAGAAGAACTACAATTCTGCAGCCTGTGGAAGGAAAACCACATTCACAGAAAGATAGACAAAATGAAAAGGCAGAGGACTTTATACCAGATCAAGGAACAAGATAAAACCCCAGAAAAAAAACGAAATGAGGTGGAGATAGGGAACCTTCCAGAAAAAGAATTCAGAATAATGATAGTGAAGTTGAGCCAAGACCTTGGAAAAAAAAAGGAGGCAAAGATCGAGAAGATGCAAGAAATGTTTAACAAGGACCTAGAAGAATTAAAGAACAAACAAACAGAGGTGAACAATGTAATAACTGAAATGAAAAATACACTAGAAGGAATCAGTAGCAGAATAACTGTGGCAGAAGAACGGATAAGTGACCTGGAAGACAGAGAGGTGGAAATCACTGCCATGGAACAGAATAAAGAAAAAGAATGAAAATAAACGAAGACACCCCAAGAGTCCTCTGGGACAACATTAAACGCAACAACATTCGCATTATAGGGGTCCCAGAAGGAGAAGAGAGAGAGAAAGGACCCGAGAATATATTTGAAGAGATTATGGTCAAAAACTTCCCTAGCATGGGAAAAGAAATAGCCACCCAAGTCCAGAAGCACAGAGTGTCCCAGGCAGGATAAACCAAAGGAGAAAAATGACAAGACACATAGTAATCAAATTGACAAAAATTAACGACAAAGAAAAATGATTGAAAGCAGCAAGGGAAAAATGACCAATAACATACAAGGGAACTCCCATAAGGATAACAACTGATTTCTCAGCAGAAAATCTACAAGCCAGAAGGAAGTGGCATGATAAATTTAAAGTGATGAAAGGGAAGAACCTACAACCAAGAGTACTCCACCCTGCAAAGAGCTCATTCAGATTTGATGGAGAAATCAAAAGCCTTACAGACAAGCAAAAGCTAAGAGAATTCAACACCATGAAACCAGCTCTACACCAAATGCTAAAGGAACTTCTCTAAGTGGGAAACACAAGAGAAGAAAAGGACCCACCAAGACAAACCCATAACAATTAAGAAAATAGTAGTAGGAACATACATATCGATAATTACCTTAAACGTGAATGCACTAAATGTTCCAACCAAAAGACACAGGCTCGCTGAATGGATACAAAAACAAGACCCATATATATGCTGTCTACAAGAGATCCATTTCAGACCTAGGGACACATACAGACTCAAAGTGAGGCGATGGAAAAATATACTCTATGCAAATGAAAATCAAAAGAAAGCTGGAGTAGCAATACTCATATCAGATAAAATAGACTTTAAAATAAAGAATGTTACAAGAGACAAGGAAAGACACTACATAATGGTCAGGGGATCAATCCAAGAAGAAGATATAACAATTATAAATATATATGTACCCAAAATAGGAGCACCTCAATGTATAAGGCAACTGCTAACAGCTATAAAAGAGGAAATCGACAGTAACACAATAATAGCGGGGGACTTTAACAGCTCACTTACACCAGTGGAGATCAGCCAGACAGAAATTTAATAAGGAAACACAAGCTTTAAATGACACAATAGACCAGATAGAGTTAATTGATATTTATAGGACATTCCATCCAAAAACAGCAGATTACACGTTCTTCTCAACTGCACACGGAACATTCTCCAGGATAGATCACATCTTGGGTCACAGATAAAGCCTCAGTAAATTTAAGAAAACTGAAATCATATCAAGCAGCTGTTCCGACCACAATGCTATGAGATTAGAAATCAATTACACGGAAAAAAAGTAAAAAACACAAACACATGGAGGCTAAACAATACGTTACTAAATAACCAAGAGATCACTGAAGAAATCAAAGAGGAAATCAAAAACTACCTAGAGACAAACGACAACAAAAACACGATGATCCAAAACCTATGAGATGCAGCAAAAGGAGTTCTAAGAGGGAAGTTTATAGCAATACAAGCCTACCTCAAGAAACAAGAAAAATCTCAAATAAACAATCGAACCTTACACCTAGAGGAACTAGAGAAAGAAGAACAAAACCCAAAGTTAGTAGAAGGAAAGAAATCATAAACATCAGAGCAGAAATAAAGGAAATAGAAACAAAGAAAACGAAAGCAAAGATCAATAAAACTAAAAGCTGGTTCTTTGAGAAGATAAGCAAAAATGATCAACCTTTAGCCAGACTTAAGAAAAAGAGGGAGAAGACGCAAATCAACAAAATTAGAAGTGAAAAAGCAGAAGTTACAACAGACACCACAGGAATACAAAGCATCCTAAGAGACTACTACAAGCAACTGTAGGCCAATAAAATGGACAATCTGGAAGAAATGGACAAATTCTTAGAAAGGGATAACCTTCTAAGACTGAACCAGGAAGAAATAGAAAATATGAACAAACCTATCACAAGCAATGAAATTGAAACTGTGATTAAAAATCTTCCAATAAACCAAAGTCCAGAACCAGATGGCATCACAGGTGAATTCTATCAAACATTTAGAGAAGAGCTAACACCCAACCTTCTCAAATTCTTCAAAACAATTGCAGGAGAAGGAACACTCCCAAACTCATTCTATGAGACCACCATCACCCTGATACCAAAATCAGACAGAGATACTACAAGGAAAGAAAATTATAGACCAATATCACTGATGAATATAGATGTAAAAATCCTCAACAAAATACTAGCAAACAGAATCGAACAACACATTAAAAGGATCATACACCATGATCAAGTGGGGTTTATCCCAGGGATGCAAGGATTCTTCAATATACACAAATCAATGTGATACACCATATTAACAAATTGTAGAATAAAACCATATGATCATCTCAATAGATGAAGGAAAAGATTTTGAGAAAATTCAACACTCATTTACGATAAAAACTCTGCAGAGTGTGGGCATAGAGGGAAACTACCTCAACATAATAAAGGCCATATATGACAAACCCACAGCAAACAGCATTCTCAATGGTGAAAAACTGAAAGCGTTTCCTCTAAGATCAGGAACAAGACGAGGATGTCCACTCTCACCACTGCTATTCAACATAGTTTTGGAAGTCCTAGCCATGGCAATCAGAGAAGAAAAAGAAATAAAAGGAATACAAAAAGGAAAAGAAGAAGTAAAATTGTCACTGTTTGCAGATGACATGATATCATAGATAGAGAATCCTAAAGATGCCACCAGAAAACCACTGGAGCTAATCAATGAATTTGGTAAAGTTGCAGGATACAAAATTAATGCACAGAAATTGCTTGCATTCCTCTACACTAACAATGAAAGATCAGAAAGAGAAATTAAGGAAACAATCCCATTACCACTGCAACAATAAGAATAAAATACCTAGGAATAAACCTACCTAAGGAAGTAAAAGACCTGTACTCAGAAAACTAAAAGACACTGAAGAAAGAAATCAAAGATGATATAACAGATGGAGACATATACCATGTTCTCGGATTAGAAGAATCAATATTGTGAAAATGACTATACTACCCAAAGCAATCTACAGATTCAATGCAATCCCGATCAAAATACCTTTGGCATTTTCTACAGAACAAGAAAAAAAAAATCTTAAAATTTGTAGGGAGACACAAAAGAACCTGGATAGCCAAAGCAGTCTTGAGGGGGGAAAAAAAGAGCTGGAGGAATCAGACTTCCAGACTTCAGACTATATTACAAAGCTAGAGTAATCAAGATAATATGGTACTGACACAAAAACAGAAATATAGGTCAATAGAACAGGATAGAAAGCACAGAGATAAACACACGTACCTATGGTTCACTAATGACAAAGGAGGCAAGGGTATACAATGGAGAAAAGACAGTGTCTTCAGCAAGTGGTGCTGGGAAAACTGGACAGTTACATGTAAAAGAATGAAATTAGTACACTCCCTAACACCATACACAAAAATAAACTCAAAATGGATTAGAGATCTAAATATAAGACCAGCCACTACAAAACTCTTAGAGGAAAACATAAGCAGAACAGTCTATGACATAAATCACAGCAAGATCCTTTTTGACCCACCTCCTAGAGAAATGGAAATAAAAACAAAAATAAAAAAATGGGACCGAATGAAACATAAATTATTTTGCACAGCAAAGGAAAACATAAGCAAGATGAAAAGACAACCATCAGAATGGGAGAAAATATTTTCAAATGAAGCAAATGGCAAAGGATTAATCTCCAAAAAGCAGCTCATGTAGCTCAATATCACAAAACCAAACAACCCAATCCAAAAATGGGCAGAAGACCTAAATAGACATTTCTCCAAAGAAGATATACAGGTTGCCAACAAACACATGAAAGGATGCTGAATATCACTAATCATTAGAGAAATGCAAATCAAAACTACAGTGAGGTATCACCTCACACCAGTCAGAATGGCCATCATCAAAAAATCTACCAACAATAAATGCTGGAGAGGCATTTATTGGAGAAAAGGGAACCCTCTTGCACTGTTGGTGGGAATGTAAATTGATATAGCCACTAGGGAGAACGGTATGGGGGTTCCTTAAAAACTAAAAATAGAACTACCATACAACCCAGCAAACCCACTCCTGGATATGTACCCTGAGAAAACCATAATTCAAAAAGAGTTATGTACCACAATGTTCACTGTAGCTCTATTTACAATAGCCAGGACATGGAAGCAACCTAAGTGTCCATCAACAGATAAATGGATAAAGAAGATGTGGCACATATATATACAATGGAACATTATTCAGCCATAAAAAGAAACGAAATTGAGTTATTTTTAGTGAGGTGGATGGATCTAGAGTCTGTCCTACAGAGTGAAGTAAGTCAGAAAGAGAAAAACAAATACCGTATGCTAACACATATATATGGAATCTTAAAAAAAAAGTTTATGAAGAACCTAGGGGCAGGAAAGGATTAAGGACACAGACGTAGAGAAAGGACTTGAGGACATGGGGAGAGGGAAGGGTAAGCTGGGACAAAGTGAGAGTGGTATGGACATATATACACTACCAAATGTAAAATTGATAGCTACTGGGAAGCAACCACATAGCACAGGGAGATCAGCTCTTTGCTTTGTGACCACCTAAAAGGGTGGGATAAGGGAGTGAGAGGGAGGTGCAAGAGGGAGGGGATATGGTGTTATATGTATACGCACAGCTGATTCACTTTTTTATACAGCAGAAACTAACACACAATTGTAAAGCAATTATACTCCAATAAAGATGTAAAAGAAAAAAAAAAGCCCAGAGATAAACCTACACACCTATGGCCCACTAATCTATGACAAAGGAGGCAAGGGTATAAAAAGGAGAAAAGAAAGTCTCTTCAATAAGTGGTGCTGGGAAAAATGGACAGCTACATGTAAAAGAATGAAATTAGAACACTCCCTAACACCATACACAAAAAATAAACTCAAAATGGATTAGAGACCGAAATGTAAGACCGGACACTATAAAACTCTTAGAGGAAAACATAGGAAGAATACTCTTTGACATAAATCACAGCAAGATCTTTTTTGATCCACCTCCTAGAGTAATGGAATTAAAAAAAAATAAACATATGGGAGCAAATGAAACCTAAAAGCTTTTGCAAAGCAAAGGAAACTACAAACAAGACGAAATGACAACCCTCACAATGGGAGAAAATATTTGCAAACGAATCAATGGACAAAGGAGTAATCTCCAATGTATATAAACAGCTCATGCAGCTCAACAGTAAAAAAACAAACAACCCAATCCAAAAATGGGCAGATGACGTAAATAGACATTTGTCCCAAGAAGACATACAGATGACCAAGAAGCACATGAAAAGCTGCTCAACATCACTAATTATTAGAGAAATATAAACCAAAACTACAATGAGGTATCACCTCACACGAGTTAGAATGGGCATCATCAGAAAATCTACAAGCAACAAATGCTGGAGAGGGTGTGGAGAAAAGGGAACCCTCTTACACTATTTGTGGGAATGTAAATTGATACAGTCACTATGGAGAACAGCATGGAGGTTCCTTAAAATACTAAAAATAGAATTACCATATGACCCAGCAATCCCACTACTGGCCATATACCCAGAGAAATCCATAATTCAAAAAGACATATTCAGCACAATATTCATTGCAGCACTATTTACAATAGCCAGGTCATGGAAGCAACCTAAATGCCCATAGACAGACGAACAGAAAAGATGTGCTACATATATAAAATGGAATATTACTCAGCCATAAAAAGGAATGAAATTGGGTCATTTGTAGAGACGTGGATAGATCTAGAGACTGGCATACAGAGTGAAGTAAGTCAGAAAGAGAAAAACAAATATCGTATATTAACACATACATGTGGAACCTAGAAAAATGGTAAAGATGAACCGGTTTGCAAGGCAGAAATAGAGACACAGATGTAGAGAACAAATGTATGGACACCAAGGGGGGAAAGTGGCAGGGTGGTGGTGGTGGGATGAATTGCGAGCCTGGGATTGACATATATACACTTATATGTATAAAATAGGTAACCAATAAGAGCCTGCTGTATAAAAAAATGAATAAAATAAATTCAAAAATTAAAAAATAAATAATACTTAAAAAAATAAAGCAGAAAAAAAAGTTCTGTCCTTCCCATAGACGTATTTATATGAATGAATTATTTCCATGCTTATATCCATAAATACAAAAAGAGGAATAAAACTTACCTTGAACCAAAAAAGAAAAAAAAAAAACAGAACCCACTGGTCATACAGAGGAAAACACTATCAGGGCACTTGCTCCAGTGGTAAACAATTCTGAAGTTGGTCACAGGTGGGAATCATCTCCCATGCAGCCAGCAGCCCCCACACGAGGAGCGTCCTCATTGCAAAGCTGGGGGACCGTGAGGAGGCGTCTCTGAGTAAACGTGAGCTGAGCCCCAGGCCAGCTGCTGCTGAACTTTTCCCACCCTTCCCAGGTAAAACACCTGAATGTGTGCAAAGACTTTAAAAACTAGAGGAAGGGGCTTGGAGTCACACCAGCGACAGCACGCAGGCCGACTTGGTGCCTGCAGGCCAGCCAGGATGGTCCTGGCCCCGGGCGCTCGTCTGGAAGCTTTCCATTTCCCTGCCTGAGGTACCCCTCCTGTCCCGGCCCCCACTGCTTTTGTCCTTCCTCACCTCTGCCCGGGGAGAAATTCCAGCAGCAAGTATGGGTGACACATCCTCTTCTTTAGCAGGTGGCAGCCCGGCAACTCCTGCAGAAAGTCCAGCAGAGCCCCAGTCACACCGGGCCACTCATAGAGCCGTGGGCCCTACTCCCTCCCACCAGCCCAACCCCGAGACTGCTGACGGGGCAGAGAATATGGCGTCAGGCACAGCTGCAGAGGCTTTTGCTGCCTGGAGGGGTGTTTATATTGACCTCAACCCAGGCACACCTGGGAAGGGCTGGCCGGCCGGGTCAGGCTGCCCAGGTCAGCCAATCCTCGCCCCTCAGGGGCTCAGAGTTGCAGAAAATGGGTCTTGCTGCACCGGCCAGATCCAAGGAACAGGTGTAGGGTCCCGAGAGTCAGGATAGATAAGGGGCGGCAGCCCTGGCTTGTTTTCTAATCATTTTATCTGGTCCATGAGTGGGAGACAACTTCAAGAATAACCTCTGCTAATGAGAGGAACCCAGGAGTCAGGGAGAGGAGGGGTGGTGGGTGGAGACAGAGGCCTGGTGCCCCGGCTGCAGTGGAAGCCCCTGGAAGACCAGGCAGAGGGAGGCCGCACAGAGTGAAGCCTAGGGTCACAGACCTGTTGGAGCTGCTGTTTGTTAGTTCAAGCTCTGCTCTGAGGTGCTCTGTGTCAGCTCTGAGTGACAGGTGTGCTGGGGGTGCTCTGCAATGAGGGCTATGTGCACGGATCCTGTGTGCCCAGCCCTGCCGGGGTAGCTGTCCACGGGAGCTCCATATCCAGGGAGGGGCCTGCCAACGAGAGCCCCGTGGGCTGCTGCGTACCTGCCCAGGTGAGCTCCATATCCTGGAAGGGGCCTGACCATGAGGGCCCCATGGGCTGCTGGGTACCTGCCCAGGTGAGCTCCATATCCTGGGAGCGGCCTAACCACCAGAGCCCCATGGGCTGCTGGGGACCTGCCCAGGTGAGCTCCATATCCTGGGAGGGGCCTGACCACAAGAGCCCCGTGGGCTGCTGGGGACCTGGTAGAGGACGCCAGGACAGTCAGTGAAGCCACAGAGGATATACATCTAGTAGTTCCTAATTCCTACACCCTGCTGGTCATTCTACCATCCACCAGGACATGGCATTCTGTATTAGACTTTAATGATGCCTTCTTCTGTATTCCATTAGTCCCAGAGTCACAAGAAATTTTGGCTGTGAGTGGCAGGACTCAACATACAACAAAAACAATACTGCTGGGCCGTCCTGCCCCAGGGGTTCAAAAATTTCCACACCATCTTTGGGGAAACGTTAGCTAAAGACCTAAAAGATCTACCTCTGGAGAAGGGAACCCTCCTTCAATATGCAGATGACATTCTGATCACCAGCCCGACTAAGGAGGCCTCTGAACTACCTAGCCAATAAAAGATAGAAGGTGTCCAAGGAAAAGGCTCAAATATCACAAACTAAGGTGGCCTTCCTGGGCTTCATTCGCACAGAAGGTCGGAGAAGCCCACCCCAGGAAAGGGAAGAAGCCATTTGCAGCCTCAGCCTTCCTGAAACTAGAAGACAGCTTAGGGGTTCCTGGGGAGACCGGGGTTTGCTGCATCTGGATCCCTAACTACAGTCTAATAGCTGGGCCTCTATATGAAACACTGAAAGGAAAAGATGATGATCCTTTTGAATAGAATCCAGAAGCGGCCTTTCAAGATTGGAAAGAGCAGTCAATTCAGACCCTGGCCCTGGACCTCCCTAAGTTAGCTAAACCCTTTGACCTTTACATTCCTGGTCCAAGGCGAATCGCCCTTGGAGTATTAGTGCAAAAACTGGGACCACTTGAAATGGAACAATGCAAGAATGCCCTCCAGGCATTGGCCAGCCACCCCATCCGACCAGGATACTGGGGGTATCTAAAAACCTGGAAATCAGCAGCCCGCAAGGCCAGCTCCCTCCTAAGGGAAAAGGACGCCACTTGGTGATCCTAACCACCCACCATGCCCTGAAGTTGCAGGGATTGCTCCGTGGGCACAATGACCTCGAGTGAGGAGGCCCTCCAACACCAACCTCCAGAGAGACAACCTGGGGCAATGGGCCCCCATGACGACTCGTGTGACCATCACTTGACCTGGAGCTTCTCTCAGAAAACAACAAGAGTGTGCCCCAAAAGAGCAGACTATTGCTTACAGGACTTACTGCACCCAGAGAGGAGCTAATAAACTTGGCAGGGGAACCATAAATAACGCTGCTACCATAGAAAAGCCTACAGACACTGTGGAGACGGCGGCCAGTGAGACCGGCTGTACTCCTGGCTACTTCAAAAGGCCGTTGACTGAGTGGCCGTCATGGTCCTGGATCACCACCGGCTCTGGACTGTCTGGGAGTTGAGCAAGCAGGGCTCTGACACCTGGTGCTGTTTGTACGTTAATTCAGTGGCCTAACTGAAGAAAGTGCAGACTACTGGTCAGAGCATCTAGGCTGGCAGAAACCGTCAGCCTAAGGGGGCCAAACCAATGTGGAGCAGGGTAAAACCGCCCACCCCCCCAGCGTCTCTGCACATCTCTTTCTTGGACCCTTAAAGGTCATTAGAATCTATAAAACTTCCAATGCTGGTGCTCAGGCAGAAGAGCAGTGAGGGAGGAGGACTGTGGACAATCAACCTCACCTGGAGGCTGCTGGGGAGAAGTCCTGCCCCTCCCCCCGGGTATGAGGACACCCAACTCAGCATGAAGCATTTACAGAAGACGTGTCTGCACCCTCAGCGCCCCAAGAATGAGGAATGGGACAAAAGGCAGAGGAGGGCTTTGTCACTGGCAAAGCCCATTAAAAATTCCTGGGAGATAAAAATAGAATCTGGGCAATAAAATAAAGTCTAACCATTTTTTCCTTTGTGCTTTGTCTAATTTCACTTGCTCCTAGGTTTCCACAGGCAGAGGTCCCACACCCGACACTTCAGACCCGATTTCCTAGTGCAAAATGGCTGGGCCGACACCTCAGCTCGTGGGGCCCTGTGCAGACTCTGCGACATAGAGCCTGAGCTCCAACCAACCCGGCCCTCGAGAGCTCCGCCCCCTCCCTCCCGCTGATGCTGACAGGATCCCTACACAGCAGCCCGGCCCACAACCCGCAGGGGAGCACACACTCTCACCTCTCCATTCTCTGATCAAAATATAAAGTTTTCCTTTGCTTCTGAACCAAAGTCAGTCTCGATCTGTTGGTTCCAATGACACTGGGCAGGGAGACCCTTGTTGGGGCCCACTCTGCAGGATCAGTAACAAAATTTGAGAACATTGTAACTTCAATGAACAGATGGGTGAGCCAAACTGTAATTAACATAGAGCAGTGTATAAGGCTCGTGTAAAATAAGATGTTTCTAACACTTCCATTTGATATTTCCATCACTTTATTATAAGCAAGTTCAGTGGAGGGGTTTGTCTTATTTGTCAGGTCAACAGTAGAGAAATGCAGTGATTTCTTTCCAAGGATGTACATCTAATAATCTTGGTTGAAGTTTCAACCTTGTTTTGAATGATTTTCCATTGAAAATGATACCTCTCTTTCAGCTCCTAGATTTCTGAGAAGTATAAAATCTTATATGTTTTATTACCAAAGGGGAAAGGTGGGAGGAGGGATAAATTAACAGTTTCAGATTAACATATACGCACTGCTATGTATAAAATATATCATCAACAAGGAACTACTGTATAGCACAGGGAACTATACTCAATATTTTGTAATGACCCCTAAGGGGAAATAATCTGAAAAACAAAAGATATCTATATCGACATCATCTATCAACTACAGAAAAAATGGAAACTAAAGGAGGCCAATGGTGAGCGTTTCTGAACCTGAAGACTTCAATCATCTAAAGTTCGGACTCTGCCTACGGCCCAAGTCCCTTAATGAACACACATGTACCAGTAGCTTAAAAATTCCCCAGATTGGATTTCGGGAAGACACTGATTTGGAAAAATCCCTTGTGCTCTCCTTACATACACGGGACCTTTCCTACAGCTAAAACATGCCTGTGACACCCAGAAGATGGAACACGGTTGGATCAGGAAGATTTTGGAAAAGGCACCAAAACTCCTAATTTCCTGTTTGTTGGGTTCACGCCTCCAGCCTTTTTCCTTAAAATCTCCCCACTTGAGGATGTCAGCACCTTCAACATCCAGTTGCACAGAAATTGGAATTTGTCCAAAGGAAGAAGGGGAAGGAGGAGAAACAAGGAGAGCCAAGCCCTAGATGTTCGGAGAGGCACATGTCACTCTACTTTCCAGTCAGGAAGAAGAATTAAGCAAAGGCTTAGCCTGCCACCGGGAACCAGAGTAGGGCCAGAAGCAAACCAGCGGTTCTGCGGAAAGATCCCAAAAAAGCGAGTTGAAAAATGGAGCTCAGGGGCACTGCAATTCACAAACCTGCAGAGTTATGAATGATAACTCCCGTCCACAAATATATTGAGGGAAGGCAACGAAGAGGATTTGAAATCAAGGCAGAATTGCAGGAAACAGATTTCAGGAGTTAGATTCGAATCGCCCCTAAAGCACATGAAAAGCAGCAAAACGTCGACAATGATGCACTTGGACAAAAAGAGCATATGCGTTTTTTTCTGAATGAATTCAGGAAAAAACCCATAGGCCCTTTTTGGCAAACCAAGCAAGCCGGAAATGCAATTCAGCACTACAAAGAAGTCTGACTTCCCTTCGGTCAAAATGGCCTTCCTAAAAAAGTGTAAAACAAGAAATGCAGGAGAGGACAGGGAGGAAAGGGAGCCTTGTTACACTGATGGGTGGGATGTAAATTGCCAATGACGACTCTGGAGAAGGGTATGGTGTTTCCTAAAACATCTAAAAAACACAGCTAGAGAGAAAGGGGCACATCCACTCATGGGCGTATAAATTGGGAAAACTAAAAATCAGCAAGACACAGGAACCCCAAACTTTAGAGCTGCTCTGTTGACAAGGACCTCCACTTAATTCCACCATAAATATCCCAGGAAAGATAAAAATGGATAAAGAAGTTGTGGTCCATATGTAAAATGTAATATCACTCGGGCGTGAAATCAATATCATAAGGCTAGTAGCAGCATGATGAGTGGATTTAGGTACGACGATTCTAAGTGAAATAAGTCACACAGAAAAGGACACTTCTCATAAGGTTTCACTTATAGAGGGAATGTAAAAACCGTTACACTTGAACTGAATTACAAAACAGAACAGAGTCACACATGCAGAAAACACACTATGGCTGCTTAACGGGAAAGGTGAGGTGGGGTGATCCATAAAACAAGAGTTTCAAATTAGCTCAGATACCGTTCCATAAACCCAATATGTTATATACAAGACCTACTCCTTGCTCAGAGAACTGGACTCAACACACCCTATTCACCGCAAAAGAATATATCTGACTAGTAAGAATCTTAAAACCTATGTATTGATATATCTATGGAAGTGAGTCAAGTGGGTGTAAAGCGGCATAAACACAGCAGTGAAAAGCAGCTAAACCCCATTATAAAAAAAAATTACTTTTAAAAACCCGTGAAACAGAGACAGTGAAAGAAAGAAATTCTTAAAAAATTAGTTCGGGGGCTGTGATGCAACCTGGATTGACCATATCTAGACACACAGCTGGATGACAAATAAGGGTGGACAGTCTTCGGGCTGAGAGGTTTGGTGAGGCTGGGGGAGCAAACGCAGACCCTAACACGTACCCTAATCCTAATCCGTACACTAAACCGAGCCCTAACACTAACACTAACCCTAACCCTAACCCTAACCCATACTCTACACCGTACCCGAAGCCTTCCCCGAACCCATACCCTAAGCCGTACCCTAAGCCTAACCCTAAGCCTAACCCTAACCCTAGGCTACCCTTGACTGCTTCTGCCTCCAATAGATTTCCTAAGCACTAGTGTTTTAAGGAACAGCTTAAAAAGAAAATCCTAAAGTGATTTCTTTATAATGGGAGTGTTCCTTATCTTATCCTAGTGTCTAAACTCTTCTCCATGGCTGGACCCCCAAATAATATTCCTTTACGTGCTAAGGGGTATCTAGAGAGTGGGATAGGTTTAATAACTACCCTAACCCTAATGCGTACCCTAACCCTAACCCCTACCCTAACCCTAACACGTACCCTAATCCTAAACAATACCCTAAACCGTGCCCTAACCCTAACACTAACCCTAAACCTAACCCTAACCCATACACTACGCCGTACCCGAAGCCCTCCCCGAAACCGTACCCTAAGCCGTACCCTAAGCCTAACCCTAACCCTAGGCTACCCTTGACTGCTTCTGCCTCCAAAGGATTTCCTAAGCACTAGTGATTTAAGGAACAGCTTAAAAAGAGAATCCTAATGTGATTTCTTTATAATGTGTGTGTTCCTTATATTATCTTAGTGTCTAAACTCTTCTCCATGGGTGGACCCCCAAATAATATTCCTTTACGTGCTAAGGTGTATCTAGAGAGTGGGATAAGTTTAATAACTACACTAACTCTAACGCGTACCCTAACCCTAACCCCTACCCTAACCCTAACACGTTCCCTAATCCTAACCCGTACCCTAAACCGAGCCCTAACCCTAACACTAACCCTAACCCTAACCCTAACCTATACCCTACGCCGTACCCGAACCCCTCTCCGAACCCGTACCCTAAGCCGTACCCTAAGCCTAACCCTAAGCCTAACCCTAACCCTAGGCTACCCTTGACTGCTTCTGCCTCCAATAGATTTCCTAAGCACTAGTGTTTTAAGGAACAGCTTAAAAAGAGAATCCTAATGTGATTTCTTTATAATGGGTGTGTTCCTTATCTTATCCTAGTGTCTAAACTCCTCTCCATGGCTGGACCTCCAAATAATATTCCTTTACATGCTAAGGGGTATCTAGAGAGTGGGATAGGTTTAATAACTACCCTAACCCTAACACGTACCCTAACCCTAACCCCTATCCTAACCCTAACACGTACCCTAATCCTAAACCGTACCCTAAACCGAGCCCTAACCCTAACAGTAACCCTAACACTAACCCTAACCCATAACCTACGCCATACCCGAAGCCCTCCCCGAACCCGTACCCTAAGCAGTACCCTAAGCCTAACCCTAAGCCTAACACTAACCCTAGGCTACCCCTGACTGCTTCTGCCTCCAATAGATTTCTTAAGCACTAGTGTTTTAAGGAACAGCTTAAAAAGAGAATCCTAATGTGATTTCTTTATAAAGGGTGTGTTCCTTATCTTATTCTAGTATCTAAACTCTTCTCCATGGCTGGACCCCCAAATAATATTCCTTTACGTGCTAATGTGTATCTAGAGAGTATGATAGGTTTAATAACTACCCTAACCCTAACGCGTACCCTAACCCTAACCCCTACCCTAACCCTAACACGTACCCTAATCCTAACCCGTACGCTAAACTGAGGCCTATCCCTAACACTAACCCTAATCCTATGCCTAACACATACCCTACGCCGTACCCGTACCCCTCCCCGAACCCGTACCCTAAGCCGTACCCTAAGCCTAACCCTAAGCCTAACACTAACCCTAGGCTACCCTTGAATGCTTCTGCCTCCAATAGGTTTCCTAAGCACTAGTGTTTTAAGGAACAGCTTAAAAAGAGAATCCTAATGTGATTTCTTTATAATGGGTGTGTTCCTTATCTTATCCTAGTATCTAAACACTTCTCCATGGCTGGACCCCCAAATAATATTCCTTTACGTGCTAAGGGGTATCTAGAGAGTGGGATAGGTTTAATCACTACTGTAACCCTAACACGTACATTATCCCTAACCACTATCCTAACCCTAACACGTACCCTAATCATAACCCGTACCCTAAACCGAGCCCTAACAATAACACTAACCCTAACCCTAACCCTAACCCATACCCTACGCCGTACCCGAAGCCCTCCCCGAACCCGTACCCTAAGCAGTACCCTAAGCCTAACCCTAAGCCTAACACTAACCCTAGGGTACCCTTGACTGCTTCTGCCTCCAATAGATTTCCTAAGCACTAGTGTTTTAAGGAACAGCTTAAAAAGAGAATCGTAATGTGATTTCTTTATAAAGGGTGTGTTCCTTATCTTATCCTAGTGTCTAAACTCTTCTCCATGGCTGGACCCCCAAATAATATTCCTTTATGTGCTAATGTGTATCTAGAGAGTATGATAGGTTTAATAACTACCCTAACCCTAACACGTACCCTAACCCTAACCCCTACCCTAACCCTAACGCGTACCCTAACCCTAACCCCTACCCTAACCCTAACACGTACCCTAATCCTAACCCCTACGCTAAACCGAGGCCTATCCCTAACACTAACCCTAATCCTAACCCTAACCCATACCCTACGACGTACCCGAACCCCCCCCCGAACCCGTACCCTAAGCCGTACCCTAACCCTAACCCTAACCCTAGGCTACCCTTGACTGCTTCTGCCTCCAATAGAATTCCTAAGCACTAGTGTTTTAAGAAACAGCTTAAAAAGAGAATCCTAATATGATTTCTTTATAAAGTGTGTGTTCCTTATCTTATCCTAGTGTCTAAACTCTGCTCCATGGCTGGACCTCCAAATAATATTCCTTTACGTGCTAAGGGGTATCTAGAGAGTGGGATAGGTTTAATAACTACCCTAACCCTAACGCGTACCATAACCCTAACCCCTACCCTAACCCTAACGCGTACCCTAACCCTAACCCCTACCCTAACCGTAAAGCGTACCCTAACCCTAACCCCTACCCTAACCCTAACACGTACACTAATCCTAACCCGTACGCTAAACCGAGGCCTATCCCTAACACTAACCCTAATCCTAACCCTAACCCATACCCTACGCCGCACCCGAAGCCCTCCCCGAACCCGTACCCTAAGCCGTACCCTAAGCCTAACCCTAAGCCTAACCCTAACCCTAGGCTACCCTTGACTGCTTCTGCCTCCAATAGATTTCCTAAGCACTAGTGTTTTAAGGAACAGCATAAAAAGAGAATCCTAATGTGATTTCTTTATAATGGTTGTGTTCCTTATCTTATCCTACTGTCTAAACTCTTCTCCATGGCTGGACCACCAAATAATATTCTTTACGTGCTAAGGGGTATCTAGAGAGTGGGATAGGATTAATAACTACCCTAGCCCTAACACGTACCCTAACCCTAACTCCTACCCTAACCCTAACACGTACCCTAATCCTAATCCGTACCCTAAACCGAGCCCTAACCCTAACACTAACCCTAACCCTTACCCTAAACCATACCCTACGCTGTACCCGAAGCCCTCCACGAACCCGTACCCTAAGCAGTGCCCTAAGCCTAACCCTAAGACTAACCCTAACCCTAGGCTACCCTTGACTGCTTCTGCCTCCAATAGATTTCCTAAGCACTAGTGTTTTAAGGAGCAGCTTAAAAAGAGAATCCTAATGTGATTTCTTTATAATGGGTGTGTTACTTATCTTATCCTAGTGTCTAAACTCTTCTCCATGGCTGGACCTCCAAATAATATTCCTTTACGTGCTAAGGGGTATCTAGAGAGTAGGATAGGTTTAATAACTACCCTAACCCTAACGCGTACCCTAACCCTAACCCCTACCCTAACCCTAACACGTACCCTAAACCTAAACTGTACCCTAAACCGAGCCCTAACACTAACACTAACCCTAACCCTAACACTAACCCATACCCTACGCCGTACCCGAAGCCCTCCCCGAACCCGTACCCTAAGCCGTACCCTTAGCCTAACCCTAAGCCTAACCCTAACACTAGGCTACCCTTGACTGCTTCTGCCCCCAATAGATTTCCTAAGCACTAGTGTTTTAAGGAACAGCTTAAAAAGAGAATCCTAATGTGATTTCTTTATAAAGGGTGTGTTCCTTATCTTAGCCTAGTGTCTAAACTCTTCTCCATGGCTGGACCCCCAAATAATATTCCTTTACGTGCTAAGGGGTATCTAGAGAGTGGGATAGGTTTAATACCTACCCTAACCCTAATGCGTACCCTAACCCTAACCCCTACCCTAACCCTAACACGTACACTAATCCTAAGCCGTACACTAAACCGAACCCTAACACTAACACTAACCCTAACCCTAACCCTAAACCATACCCTATGTCGTGCCCTAACCCCTCCCCGAACCCATAACCTAAGCCGTATCCTAAGCCTAACCTTAAGCCTAACCCTAACCCTAGCCTACCCTTGACTGCTTTTGCCTCCAATAGATTTCCTAAGCACTAGAGTTTTAAGGAACAGCTTAAAAAGAGAATCCTAATGTGATTACTTTATAATGTGTGTGTTCCTTATCTTATCCTAGTGTCTAAACTCTTCTCCATTGCTGGACCTCCAAATAATATTCCTTTACGTGCTAAGGGGTATCTAGAGAGTGGGATAGGTTTAATAACTACCCTAACCCTAACCCCTACCCTAACCCTAACACGTACCCTAATCCTAACCAATACCCTAAACCGAGCCCTAACACCAACACTAACCCTAACCCTAACCCTAACCCATACACTACGCCGCACCCGAAGCCCTCCCCGAACCCGTACCCTAAGCCGTACCCTAAGCCTAACCCTAAGCCTAACCCTAACCCTAGGCTACCCTTGACTGCTTCTGCCTCCAATAGATTTCCTAAGCACTAGTGTTTTAAAGAACAGCTTAAAAAGAGAATCCTAATGTGATTTCTTTATAATGGGTGTGTTCCTTATCTTATCCTACTGTCTAAAGTCTTCTCCATGGCTGGACCCCCAAATAATTTTCCTTTATGTGCTAAGGGGTATCTAGAGAGTGGGATAGGTTTAATAACTACCCTAACCCTAACGCGTACCCTAACCCTAACTCCTAACCTAACCCTAACACGTACCCTAATCCTAAACCGTACCCTAAACCGAGCCCTAACCCTAACACTACCCGAAACCCTAACACTAACCCATACCCTACGCCGTACACGAAGCCTTCCCCGATCCCGTACCCTAAGCCGTACCCTAAGCCTAACCCTAAGCCTAACCCTAACGCTAGACTACCCTTGACTGCTTCTGCCTCCAATAGATTTCCTAAGCACTAGTGTTTTAAGGAACAGCTTAAAAAGAGAATCCTAATGTGATTTCTTTATAATGTGTGTGTTCCTTATCTTATCCTAGTGTCTAAACTCTTCTCGGCTGGACCTACAAATAATATTCCTTTACGTGCTAAGGGGTATCTAGAGGGTGGGATAGGTTTAATAACTACCCTAACCCTAACGAGTACCCTAACCCTAACCCCTACCCTAACCCTAACACGTACCCTAATCCTAAGCCGTACCCTAAACCGAGCCCTAACCCTAACACTAACCCTAACCCTTACCCTAAACCATACCCTACGCCGTACCCGAAGCCCTCCCCGAACCCGTACCCTAAGCTTGCCCTAAGCCTAACCCTAAAGCCTAACCCTAACCCTAGGCTACCCTTGACTGCTTCTGCCTCCAATAGATTTCCTAAGCACTAGTGTTTTAAAGAACAGCTTAAAAAGAGAATCCTAATGTGATTTCTTTATAATGGGTGTGTTCCTTATCTTATCCTAGTGTCTAAACTCTTCTCCATGGCTGGACCCCCAAATAATATTCCTTTATGTGCCAAAGGGTATCTGGAGAGTGGGATAGGTTTAATAACTACCCTAAACCTAATGCGTAACCTAACCCTAACCGCTACCCTAACCCTAACACGTACCCTAATCCTAAGCCGTACCCTAAACCGAGCCCTAACCCTAACACTAACTCAAACCCTAACACTAACCCATACCCTACGCCGTACCCGAAGCCTTCCCCGAACCCGTACCCTAAGCCGTACCCTAGGCCTAACCCTAAGCCTTACCCTAACCCTAGACTACCCTTGACTGCTTCTGCCTCCAATAGATTTCCTAAGCACTAGTGGTTTAAGGAACAGCTTAAAAAGAGAATCCTAATGTGATTTCTTTATAATGGGTGTGTTCCTTATCTTATCCTAGTGTCTAAAGTCTTCTCCATGGCTGGACCCCCAAATAATTTTCCTTTATGTGCTAAGGGGTATCTAGAGAGTGGGATAGGTTTAATAACTACCCTAACCCTAACGTGTACCCTAACCCTAACGTGTACCCTAACCCTAACACGTACCCTAATCCTAAACCGTACCCTAAACCGAGCCTTAACCCTAACACTAACCAAAACCCTAACACTAACCCATACCCTACGCCGTACCCGAAGCCTTCCCCGATCCCGTACCCTAAGCAGTACCCTAAGCCTAACCCTAAGCCTAACCCTAACCCTAGACTACCCTTGACTGCTTCTGCCTCCAATAGATTTCCTAAGCACTAGTGTTTTAAGGAACAGCATAAAAAGAGAATCCTAATGTGATTTCTTTATAAAGGGTGTGTTCCTTATCTTGGCCTAGTGTCTAAACTCTTCTCCATGGGTGGCCCTCAAATAATATTCCTTTACGTGGTAAGGGGTATCTAGAGAGTGGGATAGTTTTAATAACTACCCTAACCCTAACGCGTACCCTAACTCTAACCCCTACCCTAACCCTAACACGTACCCTAATCCTAACCAATACCCTAAACCGAGCCCTAACCCTAACACTAACCCTAACCCTAACCCTAACCCATACCCTACGCCGCACCCGAAGCCCTCCCAGAACCCGTACCCTAAGCAGTACCCTAAGCCTAACCCTAAGCCTAACCCTAACCCTGGGCTACCCTTGACTGCGTCTGCCTCCAATAGATTTCCTAAGCACTAGTGTTTTAAGGAACAGCTTAAAAAGAGAATCCTAATGTGATTTCATTATAATGGGTGTGTTCCTTAATTTATCCTAGTGTCTAAACTCTTCTGCATGGCTGGACCCCCAAATAATATTCCTTTACGTGCTAAGGGGTATCTAGACAGTGGGATAGGTTTAATAACTACCCTAACCCTAACGCGTACCCTAACCCTAACCCCTACCCTAACCCTAACACGTACCCTAATCCTAACCCGTACCCTGAACCGAGCCCTAACCCTAACACTAACCCTAACCCTAACACTAACCCATACCCTACTCCGTACCCGAAGCCCTCCCCGAACCCGTACCCTAAGCCGTACCCTTAGCCTAACCCTAAGCCTAACCCTAACACTAGGCTACCCTTGACTGCTTCTGCCCCCAATAGATTTCCTAAGCACTAGTGTTTTAAGGAACAGCTTAAAAAGAGAATCCTAATGTGATTTCTTTATAAAGGGTGTGTTCCTTATCTTAGCCTAGTGTCTAAACTCTTCTCCATGGCTGGACCCCCAAATAATATTCCTTTACGTGCTAAGGGGTATCTAGAGAGTGGGATAGGTTTAATACCTACCCTAACCCTAATGCGTACCCTAACCCTAACCCCTACCCTAACCCTAACACGTACACTAATCCTAAGCCGTACACTAAACCGAACCCTAACACTAACACTAACCCTAACCCTAACCCTAAACCATACCCTATGTCGTGCCCTAACCCCTCCCCGAACCCATACCCTAAGCCGTATCCTAAGCCTAACCTTAAGCCTAACCCTAACCCTAGCCTACACTTGACTGCTTCTGCCTCCAATAGATTTCCTAAGCACTAGAGTTTTAAGGAACAGCTTAAAAAGAGAATCCTAATGTGATTTCTTTATAATGTGTGTGTTCCTTATCTTATCCTAGTGTCTAAACTCTTCTCCATTGCTGGACCTCCAAATAATATTCCTTTACGTGCTAAGGGGTATCTAGAGAGTGGGATAGGTTTAATAACTACCCGAACCCTAACGCGTACCCTAACCCTAACCCCTACCCTAACCCTAACACGTACCCTAATCTTAACCAATACCCTAAACCGAGCCCTAACACCAACACTAACCCTAACCCTAACCCTAACCCATACCCTACGCCGCACCCGAAACCCTCCCCGAACCCGTACCCTAAGCCGTACCCTAAGCCTAACCCTAAGCCTAACACTAACCCTAGGCTACCCTTGACTGCTTCTGCCTCCAATAGATTTCCTATGCACTAGTGTTTTAAGGAATAGCATAAAAAGAGAATCCTAATGTGATTTCTTTATAATGGTTGTGTTCCTTATCTTATCCTAGTGTCTAAACCCTTCTCCATGGCTGGACCACCAAATAATATTCTTTACGTGCTAAGGGGTATCTAGAGAGTGGGATAGGTTTAATAACTACCCTAACCCTAACACGTACCCTAACCCTAACTCCTACCCTAACCCTAACACGTACCCTAATCCTAAACCGTAACCTAAACCGAGCCCTAACCCTAACACTAATGCTAACCCTTACCCTAACCCATACCCTACGCCGTACCCGAAGCCCTCCCCGAACCCGTACCCTAAGCAGTGCCCTAAGACAAACCCTAGGCCTAACCCTAACCCTAGGCTACCCTTGACTGCTTCTGCCTCCAATAGATTTCCTAAGCACTAGTGTTTTAAAGAACAGCTTAAAAAGAGAATCCTAATGTGATTTCTTTATAATGGGTGTGTTCCTTATCTTATCCTACTGTCTAAAGTCTTCTCCATGGCTGGACCCCCAAATAATTTTCCTTTATGTGCTAAGGGGTATCTAGAGAGTGGGATAGGTTTAATAACTACCCTAACCCTAACGCGTACCCTAACCCTAACTCCTACCCTAACCCTAACACGTACCCTAATCCTAAACCATACCCTAAAACGAGCCCTAACCCTAACACTAACCGAAACCCTAACACTAACCCATACCCTACGCCGTACACGAAGCCTTCCCCGATCTCGTACCCTAAGCCGTACCCTAAGCCTAACCCTAAGCCTAACCGTAACGCTAGACTACCCTTGACTGCTTCTGCCTCCAATAGATTTCCTAAGCACTAGTGTTTTAAGGAACAGCTTAAAAAGAGAATCCTAATGTGATTTCTTTATAATGTGTGTGTTCCTTATCTTATCCTAGTGTCTAAACTCTTCTCCTTGGCTGGACCTACAAATAATATTCCTTTACGTGCTAAGGGGTATCTAGAGGGTGGGATAGGTTTAATAACTACCCTAACCCTAACGAGTACCCTAACCCTAACCCCTACCCTAACCCTAACACGTACCCTAATCCTAACCAATACCCTAAACCGAGCCCTAACCCCAACACTAACCCTAACCCTAACCCTAACCCATACCCTACGCCGCACCCGAAGCCCTCCCCGAACCCGTACCCTAAGCCGTACCCTAAGCCTAACCCTAATCCTAACCCTAACCCTAGGCTACCCTTGACTGCTTCTTCCTCCAATAGATTTTCTAAGCACTAGTGTTTTAAGGAACAGCATAAAAAGAGAATCCTAATGTGATTTCTTTATAATGGTTGTGTTCCTTAT
This sequence comes from Balaenoptera physalus, assembly GCF_965194825.1. Lineage (NCBI taxonomy): Eukaryota > Metazoa > Chordata > Mammalia > Artiodactyla > Balaenopteridae > Balaenoptera > Balaenoptera physalus. The sequence goes on from NW_028124889.1 coordinate 28,455, forward strand.
CTTATCCTAGTGTCTAAACTCTTCTCCATGGCTGGACCACCAAATAATATTATTTACGTGCTAAGGGGTATCTAGAGAGTGGGATAGGTTTAATAACTACCCTAACCCAAACACGTACCCTAAACCTAACTCCTACCCTAACCCTAACACGTACCCTAATCCTAAACCGTACCCTAAACCGAGCCCTAACCCTAACACTAACCCTAACCCTTACCCTAAACCATACCCTACGCCGTACCCGAAGCCCTCCCCGAACCCGTACCCTAAGCTTGCCCTAAGCCTAACCCTAAGCCTAACCCTAACCCTAGGCTACCCTTGACTGCTTCTGCCTCCAATAGATTTCCTAAGCACTAGTGTTTTAAAGAACAGCTTAAAAAGAGAATCCTAATGTGATTTCTTTATAATGGGTGTGTTCCTTATCTTATCCTAGTGTCTAAACTCTTCTCCATGGCTGGACCCCCAAATAATATTCCTTTATGTGCCAAAGGGTATCTGGAGAGTGGGATAGGTTTAATAACTACCCTAACCCTAACGCGTACCCTAACCCTAACCCCTACCCTAACCCTAACACGTACCCTAATCCTAACCCGTACCCTGAACCGAGCCCTAACCCTAACACTAACCCTAACCCTAACACTAACCCATACCCTACGCCGTACCCGAAGCCCTCCCCGAACCCGTACCCTAAGCCGTACCCTTAGCCTAACCCTAAGCCTAACCCTAACACTAGGCTACCCTTGACTGCTTCTGCCCCCAATAGATTTCCTAAGCACTAGTGTTTTAAGGAACAGCTTAAAAAGAGAATCCTAATGTGATTTCTTTATAAAGGGTGTGTTCCTTATCTTAGCCTAGTGTCTAAACTCTTCTCCATGGCTGGATCCCCAAATAATATTCCTTTACGTGCTAAGGGGTATCTAGAGAGTGGGATAGGTTTAATACCTCCCCTAACCCTAATGCGTACCCTAACCCTAACCCCTACCCTAACCCTAACACGTACACTAATCCTAAGCCGTACACTAAACCGAACCCTAACACTAACACTAACCCTAACCCTAACCCTAAACCATACCCTATGTCGTGCCCTAACCCCTCCCCGAACCCATACCCTAAGCCGTATCCTAAGCCTAACCTTAAGCCTAACCCTAACCCTAGCCTACACTTGACTGCTTCTGCCTCCAATAGATTTCCTAAGCACTAGAGTTTTAAGGAACAGCTTAAAAAGAGAATCCTAATGTGATTTCTTTATAATGTGTGTGTTCCTTATCTTATCCTAGTGTCTAAACTCTTCTCCATTGCTGGACCTCCAAATAATATTCCTTTACGTGCTAAGGGGTATCTAGAGAGTGGGATAGGTTTAATAACTACCCTAACCCTAACGCGTACCCTAACCCTAACCCCTACCCTAACCCTAACACGTACCCTAATCCTATACCGTACCCTAAACGGAGCCCTAACCCTAACACTAACCCAAACCCTAACCCTAACCCATACCCTACGCCGTACCCGAACCCCTCCCCGAACCCGTACCCTAAGCCGTACCCGAAGCCTAACCCTAAGCGTAACCCTAACCCTAGGCTACCCTTGACTGCTTCTGCCTCCAATAGATTTCCTAAGCACTAGTGGTTTAAGGAACAGCTTAAAAAGAGAATCCTAATGTGATTTCTTTATAATGGGTGTGTTCCTTATCTTATCCTAGTGTCTAAAGTCTTCTCCATGGCTGGACCCCCAAATAATTTTCCTTTATGTGCTAAGGGGTATCTAGAGAGTGGGATAGGTTTAATAACTACCCTAACCCTAACGTGTACCCTAACCCTAACGTGTACCCTAACCCTAACACGTACCCTAATCCTAAACCGTACCCTAAACCGAGCCTTAACCCTAACACTAACCAAAACCCTAACACTAACCCATACCCTACGCCGTACCCGAAGCCTTCCCCGATCCCGTACCCTAAGCAGTACCCTAAGCCTAACCCTAAGCCTAACCCTAACCCTAGACTACCCTTGACTGCTTCTGCCTCCAATGGATTTCCTAAGCACTAGTGTTTTAAGGAACAGCTTAAAAAGAGAATCCTAAAGTGATTTCTTTATAATGTGTGTGTTCCTTATCTTATCCTAGTGTCTAAACTCTTCTCCATGGCTGGACCCCCAAATAATATTCCTTTACGTGCTAAGGGGTATCTAGAGAGTGGGATAGGTTTAATAACTACCCTAACCCTAACGAGTACCCTAACCCTAACACCTACCCTAACACTAACACGTACCCTAATCCTAAACAATACCCTAAACCGAAACCTAACCCCAACACTAACCCTAACCCTAACCCTAACCCATACCCTACGCCGCACCCGAAGCCCTCCCCGAACCCGTACCCTAAGCCGTACCCTAAGCCTAACCCTAAGCCTAACCCTAACCCTAGGCTACCCTTGACTGCTTCTGCCTCCAATAGATTTCCTAAGCACTAGTGTTTTAAGGAACAGCATAAAAAGAGAATCCTAATGTGATTTCTTTATAAAGGGTGTGTTCCTTATCTTGGCCTAGTGTCTAAACTCTTCTCCATGGGTGGCCCTCAAATAATATTCCTTTACGTGGTAAGGGGTATCTAGAGAGTGGGATAGTTTTAATAACTACCCTAACCCTAACGCGTACCCTAACTCTAACCCCTACCCTAACCCTAACACGTACCCTAATCCTAACCAATACCCTAAACCGAGCCCTAACCCTAACACTAACCCTAACCCTAACCCTAACCCATACCCTACGCCGCACCCGAAGCCCTCCCAGAACCCGTACCCTAAGCAGTACCCTAAGCCTAACCCTAAGCCTAACCCTAACCCTGGGCTACCCTTGACTGCGTCTGCCTCCAATAGATTTCCTAAGCACTAGTGTTTTAAGGAACAGCTTAAAAAGAGAATCCTAATGTGATTTCATTATAATGGGTGTGTTCCTTAATTTATCCTAGTGTCTAAACTCTTCTGCATGGCTGGACCCCCAAATAATATTCCTTTACGTGCTAAGGGGTATCTAGACAGTGGGATAGGTTTAATAACTACCCTAACCCTAACGCGTACCCTAACCCTAACCCCTACACTAACCCTAACACGTACCCTAATCCTAACCCGTACCCTGAACCGAGCCCTAACCCGAACACTAACCCTAACCCTAACACTAACCCATACCCTACGCCGTACCCGAAGCCCTCCCCGAACCCGTACCCTAAGCCGTACCCTTAGCCTAACCCTAAGCCTAACCCTAACACTAGGCTACCCTTGACTGCTTCTGCCCCCAATAGATTTCCTAAGCACTAGTGTTTTAAGGAACAGCTTAAAAAGAGAATCCTAATGTGATTTCTTTATAAAGGGTGTGTTCCTTATCTTAGCCTAGTGTCTAAACTCTTCTCCATGGCTGGACCCCCAAATAATATTCCTTTACGTGCTAAGGGGTATCTAGAGAGTGGGATAGGTTTAATACCTACCCTAACCCTAATGCGTACCCTAACCCTAACCCCTACCCTAACCCTAACACGTACACTAATCCTAAGCCGTACACTAAACCGAACCCTAACACTAACACTAACCCTAACCCTAACCCTAAACCATACCCTATGTCGTGCCCTAACCCCTCCCCGAACCCATACCCTAAGCCGTATCCTAAGCCTAACCTTAAGCCTAACCCTAACCCTAGCCTACACTTGACTGCTTCTGCCTCCAATAGATTTCCTAAGCACTAGAGTTTTAAGGAACAGCTTAAAAAGAGAATCCTAATGTGATTTCTTTATAATGTGTGTGTTCCTTATCTTATCCTAGTGTCTAAACTCTTCTCCATTGCTGGACCTCCAAATAATATTCCTTTACGTGCTAAGGGGTATCTAGAGAGTGGGATAGGTTTAATAACTACCCTAACCCTAACGCGTACCCTAACCCTAACCCCTACCCTAACCCTAACACGTACCCTAATCTTAACCAATACCCTAAACCGAGCCCTAACACCAACACTAACCCTAACCCTAACCCTAACCCATACCCTACGCCGCACCTGAAACCCTCCCCGAACCCGTACCCTAAGCCGTACCCTAAGCCTAACCCTAAGCCTAACACTAACCCTAGGCTACCCTTGACTGCTTCTGCCTCCAATAGATTTCCTGTGCACTAGTGTTTTAAGGAATAGCATAAAAAGAGAATCCTAATGTGATTTCTTTATAATGGTTGTGTTCCTTATCTTATCCTAGTGTCTAAACCCTTCTCCATGGCTGGACCACCAAATAATATTCTTTACGTGCTAAGGGGTATCTAGAGAGTGGGATAGGTTTAATAACTACCCTAACCCTAACACGTACCCTAACCCTAACTCCTACCCTAACCCTAACACGTACCCTAATCCTAAACCGTAACCTAAACCGAGCCCTAACCCTAACACTAACGCTAACCCTTACCCTAACCCATACCCTACGCCGTACCCGAAGCCCTCCCCGAACCCGTACCCTAAGCAGTGCCCTAAGACAAACCCTAGGCCTAACCCTAACCCTAGGCTACCCTTGACTGCTTCTGCCTCCAATAGATTTCCTAAGCACTAGTGTTTTAAAGAACAGCTTAAAAAGAGAATCCTAATGTGATTTCTTTATAATGGGTGTGTTCCTTATCTTATCCTACTGTCTAAAGTCTTCTCCATGGCTGGACCCCCAAATAATTTTCCTTTATGTGCTAAGGGGTATCTAGAGAGTGGGATAGGTTTAATAACTACCCTAACCCTAACGCATACCCTAACCCTAACTCCTACCCTAACCCTAACACGTACCCTAATCCTAAACCATACCCTAAAACGAGCCCTAACCCTAACACTAAACGAAACCCTAACACTAACCCATACCCTACGCCGTACACGAAGCCTTCCCCGATCTCGTACCCTAAGCCGTACCCTAAGCCTAACCCTAAGCCTAACCGTAACGCTAGACTACCCTTGACTGCTTCTGCCTCCAATAGATTTCCTAAGCACTAGTGTTTTAAGGAACAGCTTAAAAAGAGAATCCTAATGTGATTTCTTTATAATGTGTGTGTTCCTTATCTTATCCTAGTGTCTAAACTCTTCTCCTTGGCTGGACCTACAAATAATATTCCTTTACGTGCTAAGGGGTATCTAGAGGGTGGGATAGGTTTAATAACTACCCTAACCCTAACGAGTACCCTAACCCTAACCCCTACCCTAACCCTAACACGTACCCTAATCCTAACCAATACCCTAAACCGAGCCCTAACCCCAACACTAACCCTAACCCTAACCCTAACCCATACCCTACGCCGCACCCGAAGCCCTCCCCGAACCCGTACCCTAAGCCGTACCCTAAGCCTAACCCTAAGCCTAACCCTAACCCTAGGCTACCCTTGACTGCTTCTTCCTCCAATAGATTTTCTAAGCACTAGTGTTTTAAGGAACAGCATAAAAAGAGAATCCTAATGTGATTTCTTTATAATGGTTGTGTTCCTTATCTTATCCTAGTGTCTAAACTCTTCTCCATGGCTGGACCACCAAATAATATTATTTACGTGCTAAGGGGTATCTAGAGAGTGGGATAGGTTTAATAACTACCCTAACCCAAACACGTACCCTAAACCTAACTCCTACCCTAACCCTAACACGTACCCTAATCCTAAACCGTACCCTAAACCGAGCCCTAACCCTAACACTAACCCTAACCCTTACCCTAAACCATACCCTACGCCGTACCCGAAGCCCTCCCCGAACCCGTACCCTAAGCTTGCCCTAAGCCTAACCCTAAGCCTAACCCTAACCCTAGGCTACCCTTGACTGCTTCTGCCTCCAATAGATTTCCTAAGCACTAGTGTTTTAAAGAACAGCTTAAAAAGAGAATCCTAATGTGATTTCTTTATAATGGGTGTGTTCCTTATCTTATCCTAGTGTCTAAACTCTTCTCCATGGCTGGACCCCCAAATAATATTCCTTTATGTGCCAAAGGGTATCTGGAGAGTGGGATAGGTTTAATAACTACCCTAAACCTAATGCGTAACCTAACCCTAACCGCTACCCTAACCCTAACACGTACCCTAATCCTAAGCCGTACCCTAAACCGAGCCCTAACCCTAACACTAACCCAAACCCTAACACTAACCCATACCCTACGCCGTACCCGAAGCCTTCCCCGAACCCGTACCCTAAGCCGTACCCTAAGCCTAACCCTAAGCCTTACCCTAACCCTAGACTACCCTTGACTGCTTCTGCCTCCAATAGATTTCCTAAGCACTAGTGTTTTAAGGAACAGCTTAAAAAGAGAATCCTAATGTGATTTCATTATAATGGGTGTGTTCCTTAATTTATCCTAGTGTCTAAACTCTTCTGCATGGCTGGACCCCCAAATAATATTCCTTTACGTGCTAAGGGGTATCTAGAGAGTGGGATAGGTTTAATAACTACCCTAACCCTAACGCGTACCCTAACCCTAACCCCTACCCTAACCCTAACCCTAACCCTAACCCAAACACGTACCCTAAACCTAACTCCTACCCTAAACCTAACACGTACCCTAATCCTAAACCGTACCCTAAACCGAGCCCTAACCCTAACACTAACCCTAACACTTACCCTTACCCATACCCTACGCCATACCCGAAGCCCTCCCCGAACCCGTACCCTAAGCTTGCCCTAAGCCTAACCCTAAGCCTAACCCTAACCCTAGGCTACCCTTGACTGCTTCTGCCTCCAATAGATTTCCTAAGCACTAGTGTTTTAAAGAACAGCTTAAAAAGAGAATCCTAATGTGATTTCTTTATAATGGGTGTGTTCCTTATCTTATCCTAGTGTCTAAACTCTTCTCCATGGCTGGACCCCCATATAATATTCCTTTATGTGCCAATGGGTATCTAGAGAGTGGGATAGGTTTAATAACTACCCTAAACCTAACGCGTACCGTAACCCTAACCGCTACCCTAACCCTAACACGTACCCTAATCCTAAGCCGTACCCTAAACCGAGGCCTAACCCTAACACTAACCCAAACCCTAACACTAACCCATACCCTACGCCGTACCCGAAGCCTTCCCCGAACCCGTACCCTAAGCCGTACCCTAAGCCAAACCCTAAGCCTTACCCTAACCCTAGACTACCCTTGACTGCTTCTGCCTCCAAAACATTTCCTAAGCACTAGTGTTTTAAGGAACAGCTTAAAAAGAGAATCCTAATGTGATTACTTTATAAAGGGTGTGTTCCTTATCTTGGCCTAGTGTCTAAACTCTTCTCCATGGGTGGCCCCCAAATAATATTCCTTTACGTGCTAAGGGGTATCTAGAGAGTGGGATAGGTTTAATAACTACCCTAACCCTAATGCGTACCCTAACCCTAACCCCTACCCTAACCCTAACACGTACCCTAATCCTAAGCCATACACTAAACCGATCCCTAACACTAACACTAACCCTAACCCTAACCCTAACCCATACCCTACACCGTACCCGAAGCCCTCCCCGAACCCATACCCTAAGCCGTACCCTAAGCCTAACCCTAAGCCTAACACTAAACCTAGGCTACCCTTGACTGCTTCTGCCTCCAATAGATTTCCTAAGCACTAGTGTTTTAAGGAACAGCTTAAAAAGAGAATCCTAATGTGATTTCATTATAATGGGTGTGTTCCTTAATTTATCCTAGTGTCTAAACTCTTCTGCATGGCTGGACCCCCAAATAATATTCCTTTACGTGCTAAGGGGTATCTAGAGAGTTGGATAGGTTTAATAACTACCCTAACCCTAACGCGTACCCTAACCCTAACCCCTACCCTAACCCTAACCCTAACCCTAACCCAAACACGTACCCTAAACCTAACTCCTACCCTAAAACTAACACGTACCCTAATCCTAAACCGTACCCTAAACCGAGCCCTAACCCTAACACTAACCCTAACCCTTACCCTTACCCATACCCTACGCCATACCCGAAGCCCTCCCCGAACCCGAACCCTAAGCTTGCCCTAAGCCTAACCCTAAGCCTAACCCTAACCCTAGGCTACCCTTGACTGCTTCTGCCTCCAATAGATTTCCTAAGCACTAGTGTTTTAAAGAACAGCTTAAAAAGAGAATCCTAATGTGATTTCTTTATAATGGGTGTGTTCCTTATCTTATCCTAGTGTCTAAACTCTTCTCCATGGCTGGACCCCCAAATAATATTCCTTTATGTGCCAATGGGTATCTAGAGAGTGGGATAGGTTTAATAACTACCCTAAACCTAACGCGTACCGTAACCCTAACCGCTACCCTAACCCTAACACGTACCCTAATCCTAAGCCGTACCCTAAACCGAGCCCTAACCCTAACACTAACCCAAACCCTAACACTAACCCATACCCTACGCCGTACCCGAAGCCTTCCCCGAACCCGTACCCTAAGCCGTACCCTAAGCCAAACCCTAAGCCTTACCCTAACCCTAGACTACCCTTGACTGCTTCTGCCTCCAAAACATTTCCTAAGCACTAGTGTTTTAAGGAACAGCTTAAAAAGAGAATCCTAATGTGATTACTTTATAAAGGGTGTGTTCCTTATCTTGGCCTAGTGTCTAAACTCTTCTCCATGGGTGGCCCCCAAATAATATTCCTTTACGTGCTAAGGGGTATCTAGAGAGTGGGATAGGTTTAATAACTACCCTAACCCTAACGCGTACCCTAACCTTAACCCCTACCCTAACCCTAACACGTACACTAAACCTAAACTGTACCCTAAACCGAGCCCTAACCCTAACACTAACCCTAACCCAAACACTAACCCATACCCTACGCCGTACTCTAAGCCCTCCCCGAACCCGTACCCTAAGCCGTACCCTTAGCCTAACCCTAGGCCTAACCCTAACACTAGGCTACCCTTGACTGCTTCTGCCCCCAATAGATTTCCTAAGCACTAGTGTTTTAAGGAACAGCTTAAAAAGAGAATCCTAATGTGATTTCTTTATAAAGGGTGTGTTCCTTATCTTAGCCTAGTGTCTAAACTCTTCTCCATGGCTGGACCCCCAAATAATATTCCTTTACGTGCTAAGGGGTATCTAGAGAGTGGGATAGGTTTAATAACTACCCTAACCCTAATGCGTACCCTAACCCTAACCCCTACCCTAACCCTAACACGTACACTAATCCTAAGCCGTACACTAAACCGAGCCCTAACACTAACACTAACCCAAACCCTAACCCTAAACCATACCCTATGTCGTGCCCTAACCTCTCCCCGAACCCATACCCTAAGCCGTATCCTAAGCCTAACCTTAAGCCTAACCATAACCCTAGCCTACCCTTGACTGCTTCTGCCTCCAATAGATTTCCTAAGCACTAGAGTTTTAAGGAACAGCTTAAAAAGAGAATCCTAATGTGATTTCTTTATAATGTGTGTGTTCCTTATCTTATCCTAGTGTCTAAACTCTTCTCCATTGCTGGACCTCCAAATAATATTCCTTTACGTGCTAAGGGGTATCTAGAGAGTGGGATAGGTTTAATAACTACCCTAACCCTAACGCGTACCCTAACCCTAACCCCTACCCTAACCCTAACACGTACCCTAATCCTAACCAATACCCTAAACCGAGCCCTAACACCAACACTAACCCTAACCCTAACCCTAACCCATACCCTATGCCGCACCCGAAGCCCTCCCCGAACCCGTACCCTAAGCCGTACCCTAAGCCTAACCCTAAGCCTAACCCTAACCCTAGGCTACCCTTGACTGCTTCTTCCTCCAATAGATTTCCTAAGCACTAGTGTTTTAAGGAACAGCATAAAAAGAGAATCCTAATGTGATTTCTTTATAATGGTTGTGTTCCTTATCTTATCCTAGTGTCTAAACTCTTCTCCATGGCTGGACCACCAAATAATATTATTTACGTGCTAAGGGGTATCTAGAGAGTGGGATAGGTTTAATAACTACCCTAACCCAAACACGTACCCTAAACCTAACTCCTACCCTAACCCTAACACGTACCCTAATCCTAAACCGTACCCTAAACCGAGCCCTAACCCTAACACTAACCCTAACACTTACCCTAAACCATACCCTACGCCGTACACGAAGCCCTCCCCGAACCCGTACCCTAAGCTTGCCCTAAGCCTAACCCTAAGCCTAACCCTAACCCTAGGCTACCCTTGACTGCTTCTGCCTCCAATAGATTTCCTAAGCACTAGTGTTTTAAAGAACAGCTTAAAAAGAGAATCCTAATGTGATTTCTTTATAATGGGTGTGTTCCTTATCTTATCCTAGTGTCTAAACTCTTCTCCATGGCTGGACCCCCAAATAATATTCCTTTATATGCCAAAGGGTATCTAGAGAGTGGGATAGGTTTAATAACTACCCTAAACCTAATGCATACCCTAACCCTAACCGCTACCCTAACCCTAACACGTACCCTAATCCTAAGCCGTACCCTAAACCGAGCCCTAACCCTAACACTAACCCAAACCCTAACACTAACCCATACCCTCCGCCGTACCCGAAGCCTTCCCCGAACCCGTACCCTAAGCCGTACCCTAAGCCTAACCCTAAGCCTTACCCTAACCCTAGACTACCCTTGACTGCTTCTGCCTCCAATAGATTTCCTAAGCACTAGTGTTTTAAGGAACAGCTTAAAAAGAGAATCCTAATGTGATTTCATTATAATGGGTGTGTTCCTTAATTTATCCTAGTGTCTAAACTCTTCTGCATGGCTGGACCCCCAAATAATATTCCTTTACGTGCTAAGGGGTATCTAGAGAGTGGGATAGGTTTAATAACTACCCTAACCCTAACGCGTACCCTAACCCTAAACCCTACCCTAACCCTAACACGTACCCTAATCCTAACCCGTACCCTAAACGGAGCCCTAACCCTAACACTAACCCAAACCCTAACCCTAACCCATACCCTACGCCGTACCCGAACCCCTCCCCGAACCCGTACCCTAAGCCGTACCCTAAGCCTAACCCTAAGCGTAACCCTAACCCTAGGCTACCCTTGACTGCTTCTGCCTCCAATAGATTTCCTAAGCACTAGTGGTTTAAGGAACAGCTTAAAAAGAGAATCCTAATGTGATTTCTTTATAATGTGTGTGTTCCTTATCTTATCCTAGTGTCTAAACTCTTCTCCATAGCTGGACCTCCAAATAATATTCCTTTACGTGCTAAGGGGTATCTAGAGAGTGGGATAGGTTTAATAACTACCCTAACCCTAACGCGTACCCTAACCCTAACCCCTACCCTAACCCTAACACGTACCCTAATCCTAACCAATACCCTAAACCGAGCCCTAACACCAACACTAACCCTAACCCTAACCCTAACCCATACCCTACGCCGCACCCGAAGCCCTCCCCGAACCCGTACCCTAAGCCTAACCCTAAGCCTATCCCTAACCCTAGGCTACCCTTGACTGCTTCTGCCTCCAATAGATTTCCTAAGCACTAGTGTTTTAAGGAACAGCATAAAAAGAGAATCCTAATGTGATTTCTTTATAATGGTTGTGTTCCTTATCTTATCCTAGTGTCTAAACTCTTCTCCATGGCTGGACCACCAAATAATATTCTTTACGTGCTAAGGGGTATCTAGAGAGTGGGATAGGTTTAATAACTACCCTAACCCTAACACGTACCCTAACCCTAACTCCTACCCTAACCCTAACACGTACCCTAATCCTAAACCGTACCCTAAACCGAGCCCTAACCCTAACACTAACCCTAACCCTTACCCTAACCCATACCCTACGCCGTACCCGAAGCCCTCCCCGGACCCGTACCCTAAGCTTGCCCTAAGCCTAACCCTAAGCCTCACCCTAACCCTAGGCTACCCGTGACTGCTTCTGCCTCCAATAGATTTCCTAAGAACTAGTGTTTTAAAGAACAGCTTAAAAAGAGAATCCTAATGTGATTTCTTTATAATGGGTGTGTTCCTTATCTTATCCTAGTGTCTAAACTCTTCTCCATGGCTGGACCCCCAAATAATATTCCTTTACGTGCTAAGGGGTATCTAGAGAGTGGGATAGGTTTAATAACTACCCTAAACCTAACGCGTACCCTTACCCTAACCCCTACCCTAACCCTAACACGTACCCTAATCCTAAACCGTACACTAAACCGAGCCCTAACCCTAACCCTAACCCTAACCCTAACCCAAACACGTACCCTAAACCTAACTCCTACCCTAACCCTAACACGTACCCTAATCCTAAACCGTACCCTAAACCGAGCCCTAACCCTAACACTAACTCTAACCCTAACACTAACCCATACCCTACGCCGTACCCGAAGCCCTCCCCGAACCCGTACCCTAAGCTTGCCCTAAGCCTAACCCTAAGCCTAACCCTAACCCTAGGCTACCCTTGACTGCTTCTGCCTCCAATAGATTTCCTAAGCACTAGTGTTTTAAAGAACAGCTTAAAAAGAGAATCCTAATGTGATTTCATTATAATGGGTGTGTTCCTTAATTTATCCTAGTGTCTAAACTCTTCTGCATGGCTGGACCCCCAAATAATATTCCTTTACGTGCTAAGGGGTATCTAGAGAGTGGGATAGGTTTAATAACTACCCTAACCCTAACGCGTACCCTAACCCTAACCCCTACCCTAACCCTAACACGTACCCTAATCCTATACCGTACCCTAAACGGAGCCCTAACCCTAACACTAACCCAAACCCTAACCCTAACCCATACCCTACGCCGTACCCGAACCCCTCCCCGAACCCGTACCCTAAGCCGTACCCGAAGCCTAACCCTAAGCGTAACCCTAACCCTAGGCTACCCTTGACTGCTTCTGCCTCCAATAGATTTCCTAAGCACTAGTGGTTTAAGGAACAGCTTAAAAAGAGAATCCTAATGTGATTTCTTTATAATGGGTGTGTTCCTTATCTTATCCTAGTGTCTAAAGTCTTCTCCATGGCTGGACCCCCAAATAATTTTCCTTTATGTGCTAAGGGGTATCTAGAGAGTGGGATAGGTTTAATAACTACCCTAACCCTAACGTGTACCCTAACCCTAACGTGTACCCTAACCCTAACACGTACCCTAATCCTAAACCGTACCCTAAACCGAGCCTTAACCCTAACACTAACCAAAACCCTAACACTAACCCATACCCTACGCCGTACCCGAAGCCTTCCCCGATCCCGTACCCTAAGCAGTACCCTAAGCCTAACCCTAAGCCTAACCCTAACCCTAGACTACCCTTGACTGCTTCTGCCTCCAATAGATTTCCTAAGCACTAGTGTTTTAAGGAACAGCATAAAAAGAGAATCCTAATGTGATTTCTTTATAAAGGGTGTGTTCCTTATCTTGGCCTAGTGTCTAAACTCTTCTCCATGGGTGGCCCTCAAATAATATTCCTTTACGTGGTAAGGGGTATCTAGAGAGTGGGATAGTTTTAATAACTACCCTAACCCTAACGCGTACCCTAACTCTAACCCCTACCCTAACCCTAACACGTACCCTAATCCTAACCAATACCCTAAACCGAGCCCTAACCCTAACACTAACCCTAACCCTAACCCTAACCCATACCCTACGCCGCACCCGAAGCCCTCCCAGAACCCGTACCCTAAGCAGTACCCTAAGCCTAACCCTAAGCCTAACCCTAACCCTGGGCTACCCTTGACTGCGTCTGCCTCCAATAGATTTCCTAAGCACTAGTGTTTTAAGGAACAGCTTAAAAAGAGAATCCTAATGTGATTTCATTATAATGGGTGTGTTCCTTAATTTATCCTAGTGTCTAAACTCTTCTGCATGGCTGGACCCCCAAATAATATTCCTTTACGTGCTAAGGGGTATCTAGACAGTGGGATAGGTTTAATAACTACCCTAACCCTAACGCGTACCCTAACCCTAACCCCTACCCTAACCCTAACACGTACCCTAATCCTAACCCGTACCCTGAACCGAGCCCTAACCCTAACACTAACCCTAACCCTAACACTAACCCATACCCTACTCCGTACCCGAAGCCCTCCCCGAACCCGTACCCTAAGCCGTACCCTTAGCCTAACCCTAAGCCTAACCCTAACACTAGGCTACCCTTGACTGCTTCTGCCCCCAATAGATTTCCTAAGCACTAGTGTTTTAAGGAACAGCTTAAAAAGAGAATCCTAATGTGATTTCTTTATAAAGGGTGTGTTCCTTATCTTAGCCTAGTGTCTAAACTCTTCTCCATGGCTGGACCCCCAAATAATATTCCTTTACGTGCTAAGGGGTATCTAGAGAGTGGGATAGGTTTAATACCTACCCTAACCCTAATGCGTACCCTAACCCTAACCCCTACCCTAACCCTAACACGTACACTAATCCTAAGCCGTACACTAAACCGAACCCTAACACTAACACTAACCCTAACCCTAACCCTAAACCATACCCTATGTCGTGCCCTAACCCCTCCCCGAACCCATACCCTAAGCCGTATCCTAAGCCTAACCTTAAGCCTAACCCTAACCCTAGCCTACACTTGACTGCTTCTGCCTCCAATAGATTTCCTAAGCACTAGAGTTTTAAGGAACAGCTTAAAAAGAGAATCCTAATGTGATTTCTTTATAATGTGTGTGTTCCTTATCTTATCCTAGTGTCTAAACTCTTCTCCATTGCTGGACCTCCAAATAATATTCCTTTACGTGCTAAGGGGTATCTAGAGAGTGGGATAGGTTTAATAACTACCCGAACCCTAACGCGTACCCTAACCCTAACCCCTACCCTAACCCTAACACGTACCCTAATCTTAACCAATACCCTAAACCGAGCCCTAACACCAACACTAACCCTAACCCTAACCCTAACCCATACCCTACGCCGCACCCGAAACCCTCCCCGAACCCGTACCCTAAGCCGTACCCTAAGCCTAACCCTAAGCCTAACACTAACCCTAGGCTACCCTTGACTGCTTCTGCCTCCAATAGATTTCCTATGCACTAGTGTTTTAAGGAATAGCATAAAAAGAGAATCCTAATGTGATTTCTTTATAATGGTTGTGTTCCTTATCTTATCCTAGTGTCTAAACCCTTCTCCATGGCTGGACCACCAAATAATATTCTTTACGTGCTAAGGGGTATCTAGAGAGTGGGATAGGTTTAATAACTACCCTAACCCTAACACGTACCCTAACCCTAACTCCTACCCTAACCCTAACACGTACCCTAATCCTAAACCGTAACCTAAACCGAGCCCTAACCCTAACACTAACGCTAACCCTTACCCTAACCCATACCCTACGCCGTACCCGAAGCCCTCCCCGAACCCGTACCCTAAGCAGTGCCCTAAGACAAACCCTAGGCCTAACCCTAACCCTAGGCTACCCTTGACTGCTTCTGCCTCCAATAGATTTCCTAAGCACTAGTGTTTTAAAGAACAGCTTAAAAAGAGAATCCTAATGTGATTTCTTTATAATGGGTGTGTTCCTTATCTTATCCTACTGTCTAAAGTCTTCTCCATGGCTGGACCCCCAAATAATTTTCCTTTATGTGCTAAGGGGTATCTAGAGAGTGGGATAGGTTTAATAACTACCCTAACCCTAACGCGTACCCTAACCCTAACTCCTACCCTAACCCTAACACGTACCCTAATCCTAAACCATACCCTAAAACGAGCCCTAACCCTAACACTAACCGAAACCCTAACACTAACCCATACCCTACGCCGTACACGAAGCCTTCCCCGATCTCGTACCCTAAGCCGTACCCTAAGCCTAACCCTAAGCCTAACCGTAACGCTAGACTACCCTTGACTGCTTCTGCCTCCAATAGATTTCCTAAGCACTAGTGTTTTAAGGAACAGCTTAAAAAGAGAATCCTAATGTGATTTCTTTATAATGTGTGTGTTCCTTATCTTATCCTAGTGTCTAAACTCTTCTCCTTGGCTGGACCTACAAATAATATTCCTTTACGTGCTAAGGGGTATCTAGAGGGTGGGATAGGTTTAATAACTACCCTAACCCTAACGAGTACCCTAACCCTAACCCCTACCCTAACCCTAACACGTACCCTAATCCTAACCAATACCCTAAACCGAGCCCTAACCCCAACACTAACCCTAACCCTAACCCTAACCCATACCCTACGCCGCACCCGAAGCCCTCCCCGAACCCGTACCCTAAGCCGTACCCTAAGCCTAACCCTAATCCTAACCCTAACCCTAGGCTACCCTTGACTGCTTCTTCCTCCAATAGATTTTCTAAGCACTAGTGTTTTAAGGAACAGCATAAAAAGAGAATCCTAATGTGATTTCTTTATAATGGTTGTGTTCCTTATCTTATCCTAGTGTCTAAACTCTTCTCCATGGCTGGACCACCAAATAATATTATTTACGTGCTAAGGGGTATCTAGAGAGTGGGATAGGTTTAATAACTACCCTAACCCAAACACGTACCCTAAACCTAACTCCTACCCTAACCCTAACACGTACCCTAATCCTAAACCGTACCCTAAACCGAGCCCTAACCCTAACACTAACCCTAACCCTTACCCTAAACCATACCCTACGCCGTACCCGAAGCCCTCCCCGAACCCGTACCCTAAGCTTGCCCTAAGCCTAACCCTAAGCCTAACCCTAACCCTAGGCTACCCTTGACTGCTTCTGCCTCCAATAGATTTCCTAAGCACTAGTGTTTTAAAGAACAGCTTAAAAAGAGAATCCTAATGTGATTTCTTTATAATGGGTGTGTTCCTTATCTTATCCTAGTGTCTAAACTCTTCTCCATGGCTGGACCCCCAAATAATATTCCTTTATGTGCCAAAGGGTATCTGGAGAGTGGGATAGGTTTAATAACTACCCTAACCCTAACGCGTACCCTAACCCTAACCCCTACCCTAACCCTAACACGTACCCTAATCCTAACCCGTACCCTGAACCGAGCCCTAACCCTAACACTAACCCTAACCCTAACACTAACCCATACCCTACGCCGTACCCGAAGCCCTCCCCGAACCCGTACCCTAAGCCGTACCCTTAGCCTAACCCTAAGCCTAACCCTAACACTAGGCTACCCTTGACTGCTTCTGCCCCCAATAGATTTCCTAAGCACTAGTGTTTTAAGGAACAGCTTAAAAAGAGAATCCTAATGTGATTTCTTTATAAAGGGTGTGTTCCTTATCTTAGCCTAGTGTCTAAACTCTTCTCCATGGCTGGATCCCCAAATAATATTCCTTTACGTGCTAAGGGGTATCTAGAGAGTGGGATAGGTTTAATACCTCCCCTAACCCTAATGCGTACCCTAACCCTAACCCCTACCCTAACCCTAACACGTACACTAATCCTAAGCCGTACACTAAACCGAACCCTAACACTAACACTAACCCTAACCCTAACCCTAAACCATACCCTATGTCGTGCCCTAACCCCTCCCCGAACCCATACCCTAAGCCGTATCCTAAGCCTAACCTTAAGCCTAACCCTAACCCTAGCCTACACTTGACTGCTTCTGCCTCCAATAGATTTCCTAAGCACTAGAGTTTTAAGGAACAGCTTAAAAAGAGAATCCTAATGTGATTTCTTTATAATGTGTGTGTTCCTTATCTTATCCTAGTGTCTAAACTCTTCTCCATTGCTGGACCTCCAAATAATATTCCTTTACGTGCTAAGGGGTATCTAGAGAGTGGGATAGGTTTAATAACTACCCTAACCCTAACGCGTACCCTAACCCTAACCCCTACCCTAACCCTAACACGTACCCTAATCCTATACCGTACCCTAAACGGAGCCCTAACCCTAACACTAACCCAAACCCTAACCCTAACCCATACCCTACGCCGTACCCGAACCCCTCCCCGAACCCGTACCCTAAGCCGTACCCGAAGCCTAACCCTAAGCGTAACCCTAACCCTAGGCTACCCTTGACTGCTTCTGCCTCCAATAGATTTCCTAAGCACTAGTGGTTTAAGGAACAGCTTAAAAAGAGAATCCTAATGTGATTTCTTTATAATGGGTGTGTTCCTTATCTTATCCTAGTGTCTAAAGTCTTCTCCATGGCTGGACCCCCAAATAATTTTCCTTTATGTGCTAAGGGGTATCTAGAGAGTGGGATAGGTTTAATAACTACCCTAACCCTAACGTGTACCCTAACCCTAACGTGTACCCTAACCCTAACACGTACCCTAATCCTAAACCGTACCCTAAACCGAGCCTTAACCCTAACACTAACCAAAACCCTAACACTAACCCATACCCTACGCCGTACCCGAAGCCTTCCCCGATCCCGTACCCTAAGCAGTACCCTAAGCCTAACCCTAAGCCTAACCCTAACCCTAGACTACCCTTGACTGCTTCTGCCTCCAATGGATTTCCTAAGCACTAGTGTTTTAAGGAACAGCTTAAAAAGAGAATCCTAAAGTGATTTCTTTATAATGTGTGTGTTCCTTATCTTATCCTAGTGTCTAAACTCTTCTCCATGGCTGGACCCCCAAATAATATTCCTTTACGTGCTAAGGGGTATCTAGAGAGTGGGATAGGTTTAATAACTACCCTAACCCTAACGAGTACCCTAACCCTAACACCTACCCTAACACTAACACGTACCCTAATCCTAAACAATACCCTAAACCGAAACCTAACCCCAACACTAACCCTAACCCTAACCCTAACCCATACCCTACGCCGCACCCGAAGCCCTCCCCGAACCCGTACCCTAAGCCGTACCCTAAGCCTAACCCTAAGCCTAACCCTAACCCTAGGCTACCCTTGACTGCTTCTGCCTCCAATAGATTTCCTAAGCACTAGTGTTTTAAGGAACAGCATAAAAAGAGAATCCTAATGTGATTTCTTTATAAAGGGTGTGTTCCTTATCTTGGCCTAGTGTCTAAACTCTTCTCCATGGGTGGCCCTCAAATAATATTCCTTTACGTGGTAAGGGGTATCTAGAGAGTGGGATAGTTTTAATAACTACCCTAACCCTAACGCGTACCCTAACTCTAACCCCTACCCTAACCCTAACACGTACCCTAATCCTAACCAATACCCTAAACCGAGCCCTAACCCTAACACTAACCCTAACCCTAACCCTAACCCATACCCTACGCCGCACCCGAAGCCCTCCCAGAACCCGTACCCTAAGCAGTACCCTAAGCCTAACCCTAAGCCTAACCCTAACCCTGGGCTACCCTTGACTGCGTCTGCCTCCAATAGATTTCCTAAGCACTAGTGTTTTAAGGAACAGCTTAAAAAGAGAATCCTAATGTGATTTCATTATAATGGGTGTGTTCCTTAATTTATCCTAGTGTCTAAACTCTTCTGCATGGCTGGACCCCCAAATAATATTCCTTTACGTGCTAAGGGGTATCTAGACAGTGGGATAGGTTTAATAACTACCCTAACCCTAACGCGTACCCTAACCCTAACCCCTACACTAACCCTAACACGTACCCTAATCCTAACCCGTACCCTGAACCGAGCCCTAACCCGAACACTAACCCTAACCCTAACACTAACCCATACCCTACGCCGTACCCGAAGCCCTCCCCGAACCCGTACCCTAAGCCGTACCCTTAGCCTAACCCTAAGCCTAACCCTAACACTAGGCTACCCTTGACTGCTTCTGCCCCCAATAGATTTCCTAAGCACTAGTGTTTTAAGGAACAGCTTAAAAAGAGAATCCTAATGTGATTTCTTTATAAAGGGTGTGTTCCTTATCTTAGCCTAGTGTCTAAACTCTTCTCCATGGCTGGACCCCCAAATAATATTCCTTTACGTGCTAAGGGGTATCTAGAGAGTGGGATAGGTTTAATACCTACCCTAACCCTAATGCGTACCCTAACCCTAACCCCTACCCTAACCCTAACACGTACACTAATCCTAAGCCGTACACTAAACCGAACCCTAACACTAACACTAACCCTAACCCTAACCCTAAACCATACCCTATGTCGTGCCCTAACCCCTCCCCGAACCCATACCCTAAGCCGTATCCTAAGCCTAACCTTAAGCCTAACCCTAACCCTAGCCTACACTTGACTGCTTCTGCCTCCAATAGATTTCCTAAGCACTAGAGTTTTAAGGAACAGCTTAAAAAGAGAATCCTAATGTGATTTCTTTATAATGTGTGTGTTCCTTATCTTATCCTAGTGTCTAAACTCTTCTCCATTGCTGGACCTCCAAATAATATTCCTTTACGTGCTAAGGGGTATCTAGAGAGTGGGATAGGTTTAATAACTACCCTAACCCTAACGCGTACCCTAACCCTAACCCCTACCCTAACCCTAACACGTACCCTAATCTTAACCAATACCCTAAACCGAGCCCTAACACCAACACTAACCCTAACCCTAACCCTAACCCATACCCTACGCCGCACCCGAAACCCTCCCCGAACCCGTACCCTAAGCCGTACCCTAAGCCTAACCCTAAGCCTAACACTAACCCTAGGCTACCCTTGACTGCTTCTGCCTCCAATAGATTTCCTGTGCACTAGTGTTTTAAGGAATAGCATAAAAAGAGAATCCTAATGTGATTTCTTTATAATGGTTGTGTTCCTTATCTTATCCTAGTGTCTAAACCCTTCTCCATGGCTGGACCACCAAATAATATTCTTTACGTGCTAAGGGGTATCTAGAGAGTGGGATAGGTTTAATAACTACCCTAACCCTAACACGTACCCTAACCCTAACTCCTACCCTAACCCTAACACGTACCCTAATCCTAAACCGTAACCTAAACCGAGCCCTAACCCTAACACTAACGCTAACCCTTACCCTAACCCATACCCTACGCCGTACCCGAAGCCCTCCCCGAACCCGTACCCTAAGCAGTGCCCTAAGACAAACCCTAGGCCTAACCCTAACCCTAGGCTACCCTTGACTGCTTCTGCCTCCAATAGATTTCCTAAGCACTAGTGTTTTAAAGAACAGCTTAAAAAGAGAATCCTAATGTGATTTCTTTATAATGGGTGTGTTCCTTATCTTATCCTACTGTCTAAAGTCTTCTCCATGGCTGGACCCCCAAATAATTTTCCTTTATGTGCTAAGGGGTATCTAGAGAGTGGGATAGGTTTAATAACTACCCTAACCCTAACGCGTACCCTAACCCTAACTCCTACCCTAACCCTAACACGTACCCTAATCCTAAACCATACCCTAAAACGAGCCCTAACCCTAACACTAACCGAAACCCTAACACTAACCCATACCCTACGCCGTACACGAAGCCTTCCCCGATCTCGTACCCTAAGCCGTACCCTAAGCCTAACCCTAAGCCTAACCGTAACGCTAGACTACCCTTGACTGCTTCTGCCTCCAATAGATTTCCTAAGCACTAGTGTTTTAAGGAACAGCTTAAAAAGAGAATCCTAATGTGATTTCTTTATAATGTGTGTGTTCCTTATCTTATCCTAGTGTCTAAACTCTTCTCCTTGGCTGGACCTACAAATAATATTCCTTTACGTGCTAAGGGGTATCTAGAGGGTGGGATAGGTTTAATAACTACCCTAACCCTAACGAGTACCCTAACCCTAACCCCTACCCTAACCCTAACACGTACCCTAATCCTAACCAATACCCTAAACCGAGCCCTAACCCCAACACTAACCCTAACCCTAACCCTAACCCATACCCTACGCCGCACCCGAAGCCCTCCCCGAACCCGTACCCTAAGCCTAACCCTAAGCCTAACCCTAACCCTAGGCTACCCTTGACTGCTTCTTCCTCCAATAGATTTTCTAAGCACTAGTGTTTTAAGGAACAGCATAAAAAGAGAATCCTAATGTGATTTCTTTATAATGGTTGTGTTCCTTATCTTATCCTAGTGTCTAAACTCTTCTCCATGGCTGGACCACCAAATAATATTATTTACGTGCTAAGGGGTATCTAGAGAGTGGGATAGGTTTAATAACTACCCTAACCCAAACACGTACCCTAAACCTAACTCCTACCCTAACCCTAACACGTACCCTAATCCTAAACCGTACCCTAAACCGAGCCCTAACCCTAACACTAACCCTAACCCTTACCCTAAACCATACCCTACGCCGTACCCGAAGCCCTCCCCGAACCCGTACCCTAAGCTTGCCCTAAGCCTAACCCTAAGCCTAACCCTAACCCTAGGCTACCCTTGACTGCTTCTGCCTCCAATAGATTTCCTAAGCACTAGTGTTTTAAAGAACAGCTTAAAAAGAGAATCCTAATGTGATTTCTTTATAATGGGTGTGTTCCTTATCTTATCCTAGTGTCTAAACTCTTCTCCATGGCTGGACCCCCAAATAATATTCCTTTATGTGCCAAAGGGTATCTGGAGAGTGGGATAGGTTTAATAACTACCCTAAACCTAATGCGTAACCTAACCCTAACCGCTACCCTAACCCTAACACGTACCCTAATCCTAAGCCGTACCCTAAACCGAGCCCTAACCCTAACACTAACCCAAACCCTAACACTAACCCATACCCTACGCCGTACCCGAAGCCTTCCCCGAACCCGTACCCTAAGCCGTACCCTAAGCCTAACCCTAAGCCTTACCCTAACCCTAGACTACCCTTGACTGCTTCTGCCTCCAATAGATTTCCTAAGCACTAGTGTTTTAAGGAACAGCTTAAAAAGAGAATCCTAATGTGATTTCATTATAATGGGTGTGTTCCTTAATTTATCCTAGTGTCTAAACTCTTCTGCATGGCTGGACCCCCAAATAATATTCCTTTACGTGCTAAGGGGTATCTAGAGAGTGGGATAGGTTTAATAACTACCCTAACCCTAACGCGTACCCTAACCCTAACCCCTACCCTAACCCTAACCCTAACCCTAACCCAAACACGTACCCTAAACCTAACTCCTACCCTAAACCTAACACGTACCCTAATCCTAAACCGTACCCTAAACCGAGCCCTAACCCTAACACTAACCCTAACACTTACCCTTACCCATACCCTACGCCATACCCGAAGCCCTCCCCGAACCCGTACCCTAAGCTTGCCCTAAGCCTAACCCTAAGCCTAACCCTAACCCTAGGCTACCCTTGACTGCTTCTGCCTCCAATAGATTTCCTAAGCACTAGTGTTTTAAAGAACAGCTTAAAAAGAGAATCCTAATGTGATTTCTTTATAATGGGTGTGTTCCTTATCTTATCCTAGTGTCTAAACTCTTCTCCATGGCTGGACCCCCATATAATATTCCTTTATGTGCCAATGGGTATCTAGAGAGTGGGATAGGTTTAATAACTACCCTAAACCTAACGCGTACCGTAACCCTAACCGCTACCCTAACCCTAACACGTACCCTAATCCTAAGCCGTACCCTAAACCGAGGCCTAACCCTAACACTAACCCAAACCCTAACACTAACCCATACCCTACGCCGTACCCGAAGCCTTCCCCGAACCCGTACCCTAAGCCGTACCCTAAGCCAAACCCTAAGCCTTACCCTAACCCTAGACTACCCTTGACTGCTTCTGCCTCCAAAACATTTCCTAAGCACTAGTGTTTTAAGGAACAGCTTAAAAAGAGAATCCTAATGTGATTACTTTATAAAGGGTGTGTTCCTTATCTTGGCCTAGTGTCTAAACTCTTCTCCATGGGTGGCCCCCAAATAATATTCCTTTACGTGCTAAGGGGTATCTAGAGAGTGGGATAGGTTTAATAACTACCCTAACCCTAATGCGTACCCTAACCCTAACCCCTACCCTAACCCTAACACGTACCCTAATCCTAAGCCATACACTAAACCGATCCCTAACACTAACACTAACCCTAACCCTAACCCTAACCCATACCCTACACCGTACCCGAAGGCCTCCCCGAACCCATACCCTAAGCCGTACCCTAAGCCTAACCCTAAGCCTAACACTAAACCTAGGCTACCCTTGACTGCTTCTGCCTCCAATAGATTTCCTAAGCACTAGTGTTTTAAGGAACAGCTTAAAAAGAGAATCCTAATGTGATTTCATTATAATGGGTGTGTTCCTTAATTTATCCTAGTGTCTAAACTCTTCTGCATGGCTGGACCCCCAAATAATATTCCTTTACGTGCTAAGGGGTATCTAGAGAGTTGGATAGGTTTAATAACTACCCTAACCCTAACACTAACCCTAACCCTTACCCTTACCCATACCCTACGCCATACCCGAAGCCCTCCCCGAACCCGAACCCTAAGCTTGCCCTAAGCCTAACCCTAAGCCTAACCCTAACCCTAGGCTACCCTTGACTGCTTCTGCCTCCAATAGATTTCCTAAGCACTAGTGTTTTAAAGAACAGCTTAAAAAGAGAATCCTAATGTGATTTCTTTATAATGGGTGTGTTCCTTATCTTATCCTAGTGTCTAAACTCTTCTCCATGGCTGGACCCCCAAATAATATTCCTTTATGTGCCAATGGGTATCTAGAGAGTGGGATAGGTTTAATAACTACCCTAAACCTAACGCGTACCGTAACCCTAACCGCTACCCTAACCCTAACACGTACCCTAATCCTAAGCCGTACCCTAAACCGAGCCCTAACCCTAACACTAACCCAAACCCTAACACTAGCCCATACCCTACGCCGTACCCGAAGCCTTCCCCGAACCCGTACCCTAAGCCGTACCCTAAGCCAAACCCTAAGCCTTACCCTAACCCTAGACTACCCTTGACTGCTTCTGCCTCCAAAACATTTCCTAAGCACTAGTGTTTTAAGGAACAGCTTAAAAAGAGAATCCTAATGTGATTACTTTATAAAGGGTGTGTTCCTTATCTTGGCCTAGTGTCTAAACTCTTCTCCATGGGTGGCCCCCAAATAATATTCCTTTACGTGCTAAGGGGTATCTAGAGAGTGGGATAGGTTTAATAACTACCCTAACCCTAACGCGTACCCTAACCTTAACCCCTACCCTAACCCTAACACGTACACTAAACCTAAACTGTACCCTAAACCGAGCCCTAACCCTAACACTAACCCTAACCCAAACACTAACCCATACCCTACGCCGTACTCTAAGCCCTCCCCGAACCCGTACCCTAAGCCGTACCCTTAGCCTAACCCTAGGCCTAACCCTAACACTAGGCTACCCTTGACTGCTTCTGCCCCCAATAGATTTCCTAAGCACTAGTGTTTTAAGGAACAGCTTAAAAAGAGAATCCTAATGTGATTTCTTTATAAAGGGTGTGTTCCTTATCTTAGCCTAGTGTCTAAACTCTTCTCCATGGCTGGACCCCCAAATAATATTCCTTTACGTGCTAAGGGGTATCTAGAGAGTGGGATAGGTTTAATAACTACCCTAACCCTAATGCGTACCCTAACCCTAACCCCTACCCTAACCCTAACACGTACACTAATCCTAAGCCGTACACTAAACCGAGCCCTAACACTAACACTAACCCAAACCCTAACCCTAAACCATACCCTATGTCGTGCCCTAACCTCTCCCCGAACCCATACCCTAAGCCGTATCCTAAGCCTAACCTTAAGCCTAACCATAACCCTAGCCTACCCTTGACTGCTTCTGCCTCCAATAGATTTCCTAAGCACTAGAGTTTTAAGGAACAGCTTAAAAAGAGAATCCTAATGTGATTTCTTTATAATGTGTGTGTTCCTTATCTTATCCTAGTGTCTAAACTCTTCTCCATTGCTGGACCTCCAAATAATATTCCTTTACGTGCTAAGGGGTATCTAGAGAGTGGGATAGGTTTAATAACTACCCTAACCCTAACGCGTACCCTAACCCTAACCCCTACCCTAACCCTAACACGTACCCTAATCCTAACCAATACCCTAAACCGAGCCCTAACACCAACACTAACCCTAACCCTAACCCTAACCCATACCCTATGCCGCACCCGAAGCCCTCCCCGAACCCGTACCCTAAGCCGTACCCTAAGCCTAACCCTAAGCCTAACCCTAACCCTAGGCTACCCTTGACTGCTTCTTCCTCCAATAGATTTCCTAAGCACTAGTGTTTTAAGGAACAGCATAAAAAGAGAATCCTAATGTGATTTCTTTATAATGGTTGTGTTCCTTATCTTATCCTAGTGTCTAAACTCTTCTCCATGGCTGGACCACCAAATAATATTATTTACGTGCTAAGGGGTATCTAGAGAGTGGGATAGGTTTAATAACTACCCTAACCCAAACACGTACCCTAAACCTAACTCCTACCCTAACCCTAACACGTACCCTAATCCTAAACCGTACCCTAAACCGAGCCCTAACCCTAACACTAACCCTAACACTTACCCTAAACCATACCCTACGCCGTACACGAAGCCCTCCCCGAACCCGTACCCTAAGCTTGCCCTAAGCCTAACCCTAAGCCTAACCCTAACCCTAGGCTACCCTTGACTGCTTCTGCCTCCAATAGATTTCCTAAGCACTAGTGTTTTAAAGAACAGCTTAAAAAGAGAATCCTAATGTGATTTCTTTATAATGGGTGTGTTCCTTATCTTATCCTAGTGTCTAAACTCTTCTCCATGGCTGGACCCCCAAATAATATTCCTTTATATGCCAAAGGGTATCTAGAGAGTGGGATAGGTTTAATAACTACCCTAAACCTAATGCGTACCCTAACCCTAACCGCTACCCTAACCCTAACACGTACCCTAATCCTAAGCCGTACCCTAAACCGAGCCCTAACCCTAACACTAACCCAAACCCTAACACTAACCCATACCCTCCGCCGTACCCGAAGCCTTCCCCGAACCCGTACCCTAAGCCGTACCCTAAGCCTAACCCTAAGCCTTACCCTAACCCTAGACTACCCTTGACTGCTTCTGCCTCCAATAGATTTCCTAAGCACTAGTGTTTTAAGGAACAGCTTAAAAAGAGAATCCTAATGTGATTTCATTATAATGGGTGTGTTCCTTAATTTATCCTAGTGTCTAAACTCTTCTGCATGGCTGGACCCCCAAATAATATTCCTTTACGTGCTAAGGGGTATCTAGAGAGTGGGATAGGTTTAATAACTACCCTAACCCTAACGCGTACCCTAACCCTAAACCCTACCCTAACCCTAACATGTACCCTAATCCTAACCCGTACCCTAAACGGAGCCCTAACCCTAACACTAACCCAAACCCTAACCCTAACCCATACCCTACGCCGTACCCTAACCCCTCCCCGAACCCGTACCCTAAGCCGTACCCTAAGCCTAACCCTAAGCGTAACCCTAACCCTAGGCTACCCTTGACTGCTTCTGCCTCCAATAGATTTCCTAAGCACTAGTGGTTTAAGGAACAGCTTAAAAAGAGAATCCTAATGTGATTTCTTTATAATGTGTGTGTTCCTTATCTTATCCTAGTGTCTAAACTCTTCTCCATAGCTGGACCTCCAAATAATATTCCTTTACGTGCTAAGGGGTATCTAGAGAGTGGGATAGGTTTAATAACTACCCTAACCCTAACGCGTACCCTAACCCTAACCCCTACCCTAACCCTAACACGTACCCTAATCCTAACCAATACCCTAAACCGAGCCCTAACACCAACACTAACCCTAACCCTAACCCTAACCCATACCCTACGCCGCACCCGAAGCCCTCCCCGAACCCGTACCCTAAGCCTAACCCTAAGCCTATCCCTAACCCTAGGCTACCCTTGACTGCTTCTGCCTCCAATAGATTTCCTAAGCACTAGTGTTTTAAGGAACAGCATAAAAAGAGAATCCTAATGTGATTTCTTTATAATGGTTGTGTTCCTTATCTTATCCTAGTGTCTAAACTCTTCTCCATGGCTGGACCACCAAATAATATTCTTTACGTGCTAAGGGGTATCTAGAGAGTGGGATAGGTTTAATAACTACCCTAACCCTAACACGTACCCTAACCCTAACTCCTACCCTAACCCTAACACGTACCCTAATCCTAAACCGTACCCTAAACCGAGCCCTAACCCTAACACTAACCCTAACCCTTACCCTAACCCATACCCTACGCCGTACCCGAAGCCCTCCCCGGACCCGTACCCTAAGCTTGCCCTAAGCCTAACCCTAAGCCTCACCCTAACCCTAGGCTACCCGTGACTGCTTCTGCCTCCAATAGATTTCCTAAGAACTAGTGTTTTAAAGAACAGCTTAAAAAGAGAATCCTAATGTGATTTCTTTATAATGGGTGTGTTCCTTATCTTATCCTAGTGTCTAAACTCTTCTCCATGGCTGGACCCCCAAATAATATTCCTTTACGTGCTAAGGGGTATCTAGAGAGTGGGATAGGTTTAATAACTACCCTAAACCTAACGCGTACCCTTACCCTAACCCCTACCCTAACCCTAACACGTACCCTAATCCTAAACCGTACACTAAACCGAGCCCTAACCCTAACCCTAACCCTAACCCTAACCCAAACACGTACCCTAAACCTAACTCCTACCCTAACCCTAACACGTACCCTAATCCTAAACCGTACCCTAAACCGAGCCCTAACCCTAACACTAACTCTAACCCTAACACTAACCCATACCCTACGCCGTACCCGAAGCCCTCCCCGAACCCGTACCCTAAGCTTGCCCTAAGCCTAACCCTAAGCCTAACCCTAACCCTAGGCTACCCTTGACTGCTTCTGCCTCCAATAGATTTCCTAAGCACTAGTGTTTTAAAGAACAGCTTAAAAAGAGAATCCTAATGTGATTTCTTTATAATGGGTGTGTTCCTTATCTTATCCTAGTGTCTAAACTCTTCTCCATGGCTGGACCCCCAAATAATATTCCTTTATGTGCCAAAGGGTATCTGGAGAGTGGGATAGGTTTAATAACTACCCTAAACCTAATGCGTAACCTAACCCTAACCGCTACCCTAACCCTAACACGTACCCTAATCCTAAGCCGTACCCTAAACCGAGCCCTAACCCTAACACTAACCCAAACCCTAACACTAACCCATACCCTACGCCGTACCCGAAGCCTTCCCCGATCCCGTACCCTAAGCCGTACCCTAAGCCTAACCCTAAGCCTTACCCTAACCCTAGACTACCCTTGACTGCTTCTGCCTCCAATAGATTTCCTAAGCACTAGTGTTTTAAGGAACAGCTTAAAAAGAGAATCCTAATGTGATTTCATTATAATGGGTGTGTTCCTTAATTTATCCTAGTGTCTAAACTCTTCTGCATGGCTGGACCCCCAAATAATATTCCTTTACGTGCTAAGGGGTATCTAGAGAGTGGGATAGGTTTAATAACTACCCTAACCCTAACGCGTACCCTAACCCTAACCCCTACCCTAACCCTAACCCTAACCCTAACCCAAACACGTACCCTAAACCTAACTCCTACCCTAAACCTAACACGTACCCTAATCCTAAACCGTACCCTAAACCGAGCCCTAACCCTAACACTAACCCTAACACTTACCCTTACCCATACCCTACGCCATACCCGAAGCCCTCCCCGAACCCGTACCCTAAGCTTGCCCTAAGCCTAACCCTAAGCCTAACCCTAACCCTAGGCTACCCTTGACTGCTTCTGCCTCCAATAGATTTCCTAAGCACTAGTGTTTTAAAGAACAGCTTAAAAAGAGAATCCTAATGTGATTTCTTTATAATGGGTGTGTTCCTTATCTTATCCTAGTGTCTAAACTCTTCTCCATGGCTGGACCCCCATATAATATTCCTTTATGTGCCAATGGGTATCTAGAGAGTGGGATAGGTTTAATAACTACCCTAAACCTAACGCGTACCGTAACCCTAACCGCTACCCTAACCCTAACACGTACCCTAATCCTAAGCCGTACCCTAAACCGAGGCCTAACCCTAACACTAACCCAAACCCTAACACTAACCCATACCCTACGCCGTACCCGAAGCCTTCCCCGAACCCGTACCCTAAGCCGTACCCTAAGCCAAACCCTAAGCCTTACCCTAACCCTAGACTACCCTTGACTGCTTCTGCCTCCAAAACATTTCCTAAGCACTAGTGTTTTAAGGAACAGCTTAAAAAGAGAATCCTAATGTGATTACTTTATAAAGGGTGTGTTCCTTATCTTGGCCTAGTGTCTAAACTCTTCTCCATGGGTGGCCCCCAAATAATATTCCTTTACGTGCTAAGGGGTATCTAGAGAGTGGGATAGGTTTAATAACTACCCTAACCCTAATGCGTACCCTAACCCTAACCCCTACCCTAACCCTAACACGTACCCTAATCCTAAGCCATACACTAAACCGATCCCTAACACTAACACTAACCCTAACCCTAACCCTAACCCATACCCTACACCGTACCCGAAGCCCTCCCCGAACCCATACCCTAAGCCGTACCCTAAGCCTAACCCTAAGCCTAACACTAAACCTAGGCTACCCTTGACTGCTTCTGCCTCCAATAGATTTCCTAAGCACTAGTGTTTTAAGGAACAGCTTAAAAAGAGAATCCTAATGTGATTTCATTATAATGGGTGTGTTCCTTAATTTATCCTAGTGTCTAAACTCTTCTGCATGGCTGGACCCCCAAATAATATTCCTTTACGTGCTAAGGGGTATCTAGAGAGTTGGATAGGTTTAATAACTACCCTAACCCTAACGCGTACCCTAACCCTAACCCCTACCCTAACCCTAACCCTAACCCTAACCCAAACACGTACCCTAAACCTAACTCCTACCCTAAAACTAACACGTACCCTAATCCTAAACCGTACCCTAAACCGAGCCCTAACCCTAACACTAACCCTAACCCTTACCCTTACCCATACCCTACGCCATACCCGAAGCCCTCCCCGAACCCGAACCCTAAGCTTGCCCTAAGCCTAACCCTAAGCCTAACCCTAACCCTAGGCTACCCTTGACTGCTTCTGCCTCCAATAGATTTCCTAAGCACTAGTGTTTTAAAGAACAGCTTAAAAAGAGAATCCTAATGTGATTTCTTTATAATGGGTGTGTTCCTTATCTTATCCTAGTGTCTAAACTCTTCTCCATGGCTGGACCCCCAAATAATATTCCTTTATGTGCCAATGGGTATCTAGAGAGTGGGATAGGTTTAATAACTACCCTAAACCTAACGCGTACCGTAACCCTAACCGCTACCCTAACCCTAACACGTACCCTAATCCTAAGCCGTACCCTAAACCGAGCCCTAACCCTAACACTAACCCAAACCCTAACACTAACCCATACCCTACGCCGTACCCGAAGCCTTCCCCGAACCCGTACCCTAAGCCGTACCCTAAGCCAAACCCTAAGCCTTACCCTAACCCTAGACTACCCTTGACTGCTTCTGCCTCCAAAACATTTCCTAAGCACTAGTGTTTTAAGGAACAGCTTAAAAAGAGAATCCTAATGTGATTACTTTATAAAGGGTGTGTTCCTTATCTTGGCCTAGTGTCTAAACTCTTCTCCATGGGTGGCCCCCAAATAATATTCCTTTACGTGCTAAGGGGTATCTAGAGAGTGGGATAGGTTTAATAACTACCCTAACCCTAACGCGTACCCTAACCTTAACCCCTACCCTAACCCTAACACGTACACTAAACCTAAACTGTACCCTAAACCGAGCCCTAACCCTAACACTAACCCTAACCCAAACACTAACCCATACCCTACGCCGTACTCTAAGCCCTCCCCGAACCCGTACCCTAAGCCGTACCCTTAGCCTAACCCTAGGCCTAACCCTAACACTAGGCTACCCTTGACTGCTTCTGCCCCCAATAGATTTCCTAAGCACTAGTGTTTTAAGGAACAGCTTAAAAAGAGAATCCTAATGTGATTTCTTTATAAAGGGTGTGTTCCTTATCTTAGCCTAGTGTCTAAACTCTTCTCCATGGCTGGACCCCCAAATAATATTCCTTTACGTGCTAAGGGGTATCTAGAGAGTGGGATAGGTTTAATAACTACCCTAACCCTAATGCGTACCCTAACCCTAACCCCTACCCTAACCCTAACACGTACACTAATCCTAAGCCGTACACTAAACCGAGCCCTAACACTAACACTAACCCAAACCCTAACCCTAAACCATACCCTATGTCGTGCCCTAACCTCTCCCCGAACCCATACCCTAAGCCGTATCCTAAGCCTAACCTTAAGCCTAACCATAACCCTAGCCTACCCTTGACTGCTTCTGCCTCCAATAGATTTCCTAAGCACTAGAGTTTTAAGGAACAGCTTAAAAAGAGAATCCTAATGTGATTTCTTTATAATGTGTGTGTTCCTTATCTTATCCTAGTGTCTAAACTCTTCTCCATTGCTGGACCTCCAAATAATATTCCTTTATGTGCTAAGGGGTATCTAGAGAGTGGGATAGGTTTAATAACTACCCTAACCCTAACGCGTACCCTAACCCTAACCCCTACCCTAACCCTAACACGTACCCTAATCCTAACCAATACCCTAAACCGAGCCCTAACACCAACACTAACCCTAACCCTAACCCTAACCCATACCCTATGCCGCACCCGAAGCCCTCCCCGAACCCGTACCCTAAGCCGTACCCTAAGCCTAACCCTAAGCCTAACCCTAACCCTAGGCTACCCTTGACTGCTTCTTCCTCCAATAGATTTCCTAAGCACTAGTGTTTTAAGGAACAGCATAAAAAGAGAATCCTAATGTGATTTCTTTATAATGGTTGTGTTCCTTATCTTATCCTAGTGTCTAAACTCTTCTCCATGGCTGGACCACCAAATAATATTATTTACGTGCTAAGGGGTATCTAGAGAGTGGGATAGGTTTAATAACTACCCTAACCCAAACACGTACCCTAAACCTAACTCCTACCCTAACCCTAACACGTACCCTAATCCTAAACCGTACCCTAAACCGAGCCCTAACCCTAACACTAACCCTAACACTTACCCTAAACCATACCCTACGCCGTACACGAAGCCCTCCCCGAACCCGTACCCTAAGCTTGCCCTAAGCCTAACCCTAAGCCTAACCCTAACCCTAGGCTACCCTTGACTGCTTCTGCCTCCAATAGATTTCCTAAGCACTAGTGTTTTAAAGAACAGCTTAAAAAGAGAATCCTAATGTGATTTCTTTATAATGGGTGTGTTCCTTATCTTATCCTAGTGTCTAAACTCTTCTCCATGGCTGGACCCCCAAATAATATTCCTTTATATGCCAAAGGGTATCTAGAGAGTGGGATAGGTTTAATAACTACCCTAAACCTAATGCGTACCCTAACCCTAACCGCTACCCTAACCCTAACACGTACCCTAATCCTAAGCCGTACCCTAAACCGAGCCCTAACCCTAACACTAACCCAAACCCTAACACTAACCCATACCCTCCGCCGTACCCGAAGCCTTCCCCGAACCCGTACCCTAAGCCGTACCCTAAGCCTAACCCTAAGCCTTACCCTAACCCTAGACTACCCTTGACTGCTTCTGCCTCCAATAGATTTCCTAAGCACTAGTGTTTTAAGGAACAGCTTAAAAAGAGAATCCTAATGTGATTTCATTATAATGGGTGTGTTCCTTAATTTATCCTAGTGTCTAAACTCTTCTGCATGGCTGGACCCCCAAATAATATTCCTTTACGTGCTAAGGGGTATCTAGAGAGTGGGATAGGTTTAATAACTACCCTAACCCTAACGCGTACCCTAACCCTAAACCCTACCCTAACCCTAACACGTACCCTAATCCTAACCCGTACCCTAAACGGAGCCCTAACCCTAACACTAACCCAAACCCTAACCCTAACCCATACCCTACGCCGTACCCGAACCCCTCCCCGAACCCGTACCCTAAGCCGTACCCTAAGCCTAACCCTAAGCGTAACCCTAACCCTAGGCTACCCTTGACTGCTTCTGCCTCCAATAGATTTCCTAAGCACTAGTGGTTTAAGGAACAGCTTAAAAAGAGAATCCTAATGTGATTTCTTTATAATGTGTGTGTTCCTTATCTTATCCTAGTGTCTAAACTCTTCTCCATAGCTGGACCTCCAAATAATATTCCTTTACGTGCTAAGGGGTATCTAGAGAGTGGGATAGGTTTAATAACTACCCTAACCCTAACGCGTACCCTAACCCTAACCCCTACCCTAACCCTAACACGTACCCTAATCCTAACCAATACCCTAAACCGAGCCCTAACACCAACACTAACCCTAACCCTAACCCTAACCCATACCTTACGCCGCACCCGAAGCCCTCCCCGAACCCGTACCCTAAGCCTAACCCTAAGCCTATCCCTAACCCTAGGCTACCCTTGACTGCTTCTGCCTCCAATAGATTTCCTAAGCACTAGTGTTTTAAGGAACAGCATAAAAAGAGAATCCTAATGTGATTTCTTTATAATGGTTGTGTTCCTTATCTTATCCTAGTGTCTAAACTCTTCTCCATGGCTGGACCACCAAATAATATTCTTTACGTGCTAAGGGGTATCTAGAGAGTGGGATAGGTTTAATAACTACCCTAACCCTAACACGTACCCTAACCCTAACTCCTACCCTAACCCTAACACGTACCCTAATCCTAAACCGTACCCTAAACCGAGCCCTAACCCTAACACTAACCCTAACCCTTACCCTAACCCATACCCTACGCCGTACCCGAAGCCCTCCCCGGACCCGTACCCTAAGCTTGCCCTAAGCCTAACCCTAAGCCTCACCCTAACCCTAGGCTACCCTTGACTGCTTCTGCCTCCAATAGATTTCCTAAGAACTAGTGTTTTAAAGAACAGCTTAAAAAGAGAATCCTAATGTGATTTCTTTATAATGGGTGTGTTCCTTATCTTATCCTAGTGTCTAAACTCTTCTCCATGGCTGGACCCCCAAATAATATTCCTTTACGTGCTAAGGGGTATCTAGAGAGTGGGATAGGTTTAATAACTACCCTAAACCTAACGCGTACCCTTACCCTAACCCCTACCCTAACCCTAACACGTACCCTAATCCTAAACCGTACACTAAACCGAGCCCTAACCCTAACCCTAACCCTAACCCTAACCCAAACACGTACCCTAAACCTAACTCCTACCCTAACCCTAACACGTACCCTAATCCTAAACCGTACCCTAAACCGAGCCCTAACCCTAACACTAACTCTAACCCTAACACTAACCCATACCCTACGCCGTACCCGAAGCCCTCCCCGAACCCGTACCCTAAGCTTGCCCTAAGCCTAACCCTAACCCTAGGCTACCCTTGACTGCTTCTGCCTCCAATAGATTTCCTAAGCACTCGTGTTTTAAAGAACAGCTTAAAAAGAGAATCCTAATGTGATTTCTTTATAATGGGTGTGTTCCTTATCTTATCCTAGTGTCTAAACTCTTCTCCATGGCTGGACCCCCAAATAATATTCCTTTATGTGCCAATGGGTATCTAGAGAGTGGGATAGGTTTAATAACTACCCTAAACCTAACGCGTACCCTAACCCTAACCGCTACCCTAACCCTAACACGTACCCTAATCCTAAGCCGTACCCTAATCCGAGCCCTAACCCTAACACTAACCCAAACCCTAACACTAACCCATACCCTACGCCGTACCCGAAGCCTTCCCCGAACCCGTACCCTAAGCCGTACCCTAAGCCAAACCCTAAGCCTTACCCTAACCGTAGACTACCCTTGACTGCTTCTGCCTCCAAAACATTTCCTAAGCACTAGTGTTTTAAGGAACAGCTTAAAAAGAGAATCCTAATGTGATTACTTTATAAAGGGTGTGTTCCTTATCTTGGCCTAGTGTCTAAACTCTTCTCCATGGGTGGCCCCCAAATAATATTCCTTTACGTGCTAAGGGGTATCTAGAGAGTGGGATAGGTTTAATAACAACCCAGCCCTAACTCGTACCCTAACTCTAACACCTACCCTAAACCTAACTCGTACCCTAATCCTAACCAATACCCTAAACCGAGCCCTAACCCTAACACTAACCCTAACCCTAACCCTAACCCATACCCTACACCGCACCCGAAGCCCTCCCCGAACCCGTACCCTAAGCAGTACCCTAAGCCTAACCCTAAGCCTAACCCTAACCCTAGGCCACCCTTGACTGCTTCTGCCTCCAATAGATTTCCTAAGCACTAGTGTTTTAAGGAACAGCTTAAAAAGAGAATCCTAATGTGATTTCATTATAATGGGTGTGTTCCTTAATTTATCCTAGTGTCTAAACTCTTCTGCATGGCTGGACCCCCAAATAATATTCCTTTACGTGCTAAGGGGTATCTAGAGAGTGGGATAGGTTTAATAACTACCCTAACCCTAATGCGTACCCTAACCCTAACCCCTACCCTAACCCTAACACGTACCCTAATCCTAAGCCATACACTAAACCGATCCCTAACACTAACACTAACCCTAACCCTAACCCTAACCCAT
Source organism: Balaenoptera physalus (assembly GCF_965194825.1). Classification (NCBI taxonomy): domain Eukaryota; kingdom Metazoa; phylum Chordata; class Mammalia; order Artiodactyla; family Balaenopteridae; genus Balaenoptera; species Balaenoptera physalus. The sequence goes on from NW_028124889.1 coordinate 64,535, forward strand.
ACCCTACACCGTACCCGAAGCCCTCCCCGAACCCATACCCTAAGCCGTACCCTAAGCCTAACCCTAAGCCTAACACTAAACCTAGGCTACCCTTGACTGCTTCTGCCTCCAATAGATTTCCTAAGCACTAGTGTTTTAAGGAACAGCTTAAAAAGAGAATCCTAATGTGATTTCATTATAATGGGTGTGTTCCTTAATTTATCCTAGTGTCTAAACTCTTCTGCATGGCTGGACCCCCAAATAATATTCCTTTACGTGCTAAGGGGTATCTAGAGAGTGGGATAGGTTTAATAACTACCCTAACCCTAACGCGTAACCTAACCCTAACCCCTACCCTAACCCTAACCCTAACCCTAACCCAAACACGTACCCTAAACCTAACTCCTACCCTAAACCTAACACGTACCCTAATCCTAAACCGTACCTTAAACCGAGCCCTAACCCTAACACTAACCCTAACCCTTACCCTTACCCATACCCTACGCCATACCCGAAGCCCTCCCCGAACCCGAACCCTAAGCTTGCCCTAAGCCTAACCCTAAGCCTAACCCTAACCCTAGGCTACCCTTGACTGCTTCTGCCTCCAATAGATTTCCTAAGCACTAGTGTTTTAAAGAACAGCTTAAAAAGAGAATCCTAATGTGATTTCTTTATAATGGGTGTGTTCCTTATCTTATCCTAGTGTCTAAACTCTTCTCCATGGCTGGACCCCCAAATAATATTCCTTTATATGCCAATGGGTATCTAGAGAGTGGGATAGGTTTAATAACTACCCTAAACCTAACGCGTACCGTAACCCTAACCGCTACCCTAACCCTAACACGTACCCTAATCCTAAGCCGTACCCTAAACCGAGCCCTAACCCTAACACTAACCCAAACCCTAACACTAACCCATACCCTACGCCGTACCCGAAGCCTTCCCCGAACCCGTACCCTAAGCCGTACCCTAAGCCAAACCCTAAGCCTTACCCTAACCCTAGACTACCCTTGACTGCTTCTGCCTCCAAAACATTTCCTAAGCACTAGTGTTTTAAGGAACAGCTTAAAAAGAGAATCCTAATGTGATTACTTTATAAAGGGTGTGTTCCTTATCTTGGCCTAGTGTCTAAACTCTTCTCCATGGGTGGCCCCCAAATAATATTCCTTTACGTGCTAAGGGGTATCTAGAGAGTGGGATAGGTTTAATAACTACCCTAACCCTAATGCGTACCCTAACACTAACACCTAACCTAAACCTAACTCGTACCCTAATCCTAACCAATACCCTAAACCGAGCCCTAACCCTAACACTAACCCTAACCCTAACCCTAACCCATACCCTACACCGCACCCGAAGCCCTCCCCGAACCCGTACCCTAAGCAGTACCCTAAGCCTAACCCTAAGCCTAACCCTAACCCTAGGCCACCCTTGACTGCTTCTGCCTCCAATAGATTTCCTAAGCACTAGTGTTTTAAGGAACAGCTTAAAAAGAGAATCCTAATGTGATTTCATTATAATGGGTGTGTTCCTTAATTTATCCTAGTGTCTAAACTCTTCTGCATGGCTGGACCCCCAAATAATATTCCTTTACGTGCTAAGGGGTATCTAGAGAGTGGGATAGGTTTAATAACTACCCTAACCCTAACGCGTACCCTAACCTTAACCCCTACCCTAACCCTAACACGTACACTAAACCTAAACTGTACCCTAAACCGAGCCCTAACCCTAACACTAACCCTAACCCAAACACTAACCCATACCCTACGCCGTACTCTAAGCCCTCCCCGAACCCGTACCCTAAGCCGTACCCTTAGCCTAACCCTAGGCCTAACCCTAACACTAGGCTACCCTTGACTGCTTCTGCCCCCAATAGATTTCCTAAGCACTAGTGTTTTAAGGAACAGCTTAAAAAGAGAATCCTAATGTGATTTCTTTATAAAGGGTGTGTTCCTTATCTTAGCCTAGTGTCTAAACTCTTCTCCATGGCTGGACCCCCAAATAATATTCCTTTACGTGCTAAGGGGTATCTAGAGAGTGGGATAGGTTTAATAACTACCCTAACCCTAATGCGTACCCTAACCCTAACCCCTACCCTAACCCTAACACGTACACTAATCCTAAGCCGTACACTAAACCGAACCCTAACACTAACACTAACCCAAACCCTAACCCTAAACCATACCCTATATCGTGCCCTAACCTCTCCCCGAACCCATACCCTAAGCCGTATCCTAAGCCTAACCTTAAGCCTAACCATAACCCTAGCCTACCCTTGACTGCTTCTGCCTCCAATAGATTTCCTAAGCACTAGAGTTTTAAGGAACAGCTTAAAAAGAGAATCCTAATGTGATTTCTTTATAATGTGTGTGTTCCTTATCTTATCCTAGTGTCTAAACTCTTCTCCATTGCTGGACCTCCAAATAATATTCCTTTACGTGCTAAGGGGTATCTAGAGAGTGGGATAGGTTTAATAACTACCCTAACCCTAACGCGTACCCTAACCCTAACCCCTACCCTAACCCTAACACGTACCCTAATCCTAACCAATACCCTAAACCGAGCCCTAACACCAACACTAACCCTAAACCTAACCCTAACCCATACCCTATGCCGCACCCGAAGCCCTCCCCGAACCCGTACCCTAAGCCGTACCCTAAGCCTAACCCTAAGCCTAACCCTAACCCTAGGCTACCCTTGACTGCTTCTTCCTCCAATAGATTTCCTAAGCACTAGTGTTTTAAGGAACAGCATAAAAAGAGAATCCTAATGTGATTTCTTTATAATGGTTGTGTTCCTTATCTTATCCTAGTGTCTAAACTCTTCTCCATGGCTGGACCACCAAATAATATTATTTACGTGCTAAGGGGTATCTAGAGAGTGGGATAGGTTTAATAACTACCCTAACCCAAACACGTACCCTAAACCTAACTCCTACCCTAACCCTAACACGTACCCTAATCCTAAACCGTACCCTAAACCGAGCCCTAACCCTAACACTTACCCTAAACCATACCCTACGCCGTACACGAAGCCCTCCCCGAACCCGTACCCTAAGCTTGCCCTAAGCCTAACCCTAAGCCTAACCCTAACCCTAGGCTACCCTTGACTGCTTCTGCCTCCAATAGATTTCCTAAGCACTAGTGTTTTAAGGAACAGCTTAAAAAGAGAATCCTAATGTGATTTCTTTATAATGGGTGTGTTCCTTATCTTATCCTAGTGTCTAAACTCTTCTCCATGGCTGGACCCCCAAATAATATTCCTTTATATGCCAAAGGGTATCTAGAGAGTGGGATAGGTTTAATAACTACCCTAAACCTAATGCGTACCCTAACCCTAACCGCTACCCTAACCCTAACACGTACCCTAATCCTAAGCCGTACCCTAAACCGAGCCCTAACCCTAACACTAACCCAAACCCTAACACTAACCCATACCCTCCGCCGTACCCGAAGCCTTCCCCGAACCCGTACCCTAAGCCGTACCCTAAGCCTAACCCTAAGCCTTACCCTAACCCTAGACTACCCTTGATTGCTTCTGCCTCCAATAGATTTCCTAAGCACTAGTGTTTTAAGGAACAGCTTAAAAAGAGAATCCTAATGTGATTTCATTATAATGGGTGTGTTCCTTAATTTGTCCTAGTGTCTAAACTCTTCTGCATGGCTGGACCCCCAAATAATATTCCTTTACGTGCTAAGGGGTATCTAGAGAGTGGGATAGGTTTAATAACTACCCTAACCCTAACGCGTACCCTAACCCTAACCCCTACCCTAACCCTAACACGTACCCTAATCCTAACCAATACCCTAAACCGAGCCCTAACACCAACACTAACCCTAACCCTAACCCTAACCCATACCCTACGCCGCACCCGAAGCCCTCCCCGAACCCGTACCCTAAGCCTAACCCTAAGCCTATCCCTAACCCTAGGCTACGCTTGACTGCTTCTGCCTCCAATAGATTTCCTAAGCACTAGTGTTTTAAGGAACAGCATAAAAAGAGAATCCTAATGTGATTTCTTTATAATGGTTGTGTTCCTTATCTTATCCTAGTGTCTAAACTCTTCTCCATGGCTGGACCACCAAATAATATTCTTTACGTGCTAAGGGGTATCTAGAGAGTGGGATAGGTTTAATAACTACCCTAACCCTAACACGTACCCTAACCCTAACTCCTACCCTAACCCTAACACGTACCCTAATCCTAAACCGTACCCTAAACCGAGCCCTAACCCTAACACTAACCCTAACCCTTACCCTAACCCATACCCTACGCCGTACCCGAAGCCCTCCCCGGACCCGTACCCTAAGCTTGCCCTAAGCCTAACCCTAAGCCTCACCCTAACCCTAGGCTACCCTTGACTGCTTCTGCCTCCAATAGATTTCCTAAGCACTAGTGTTTTAAAGAACAGCTTAAAAAGAGAATCCTAATGTGATTTCTTTATAATGGGTGTGTTCCTTATCTTATCCTAGTGTCTAAACTCTTCTCCATGGCTGGACCCCCAAATAATATTCCTTTACGTGCTAAGGGGTATCTAGAGAGTGGGATAGGTTTAATAACTACCCTAAACCTAACGCGTACCCTTACCCTAACCCCTACCCTAACCCTAACACGTACCCTAATCCTAAACCGTACACTAAACCGAGCCCTAACCCTAACCCTAACCCTAACCCTAACCCAAACACGTACCCTAAACCTAACTCCTACCCTAACCCTAACACGTACCCTAATCCTAAACCGTACCCTAAACCGAGCCCTAACCCTAACACTAACTCTAACCCTAACACTAACCCATACCCTACGCCGTACCCGAAGCCCTCCCCGAACCCGTACCCTAAGCTTGCCCTAAGCCTAACCCTAACCCTAGGCTACCCTTGACTGCTTCTGCCTCCAATAGATTTCCTAAGCACTCGTGTTTTAAAGAACAGCTTAAAAAGAGAATCCTAATGTGATTTCTTTATAATGGGTGTGTTCCTTATCTTATCCTAGTGTCTAAACTCTTCTCCATGGCTGGACCCCCAAATAATATTCCTTTATGTGCCAATGGGTATCTAGAGAGTGGGATAGGTTTAATAACTACCCTAAACCTAACGCGTACCCTAACCCTAACCGCTACCCTAACCCTAACACGTACCCTAATCCTAAGCCGTACCCTAAACCGAGCCCTAACCCTAACACTAACCCAAACCCTAACACTAACCCATACCCTACGCCGTACCCGAAGCCTTCCCCGAACCCGTACCCTAAGCCGTACCCTAAGCCGTACCCTAAGCCAAACCCTAAGCCTTACCCTAACCGTAGACTACCCTTGACTGCTTCTGCCTCCAAAATATTTCCTAAGCACTAGTGTTTTAAGGAACAGCTTAAAAAGAGAATCCTAATGTGATTACTTTATAAAGGGTGTGTTCCTTATCTTGGCCTAGTGTCTAAACTCTTCTCCATGGGTGGCCCCCAAATAATATTCCTTTACGTGCTAAGGGGTATCTAGAGAGTGGGATAGGTTTAATAACAACCCAGCCCTAACTCGTACCCTAACTCTAACACCTACCCTAAACCTAACTCGTACCCTAATCCTAACCAATACCCTAAACCGAGCCCTAACCCTAACACTAACCCTAACCCTAACCCTAACCCATACCCTACACCGCACCCGAAGCCCTCCCCGAACCCGTACCCTAAGCAGTACCCTAAGCCTAACCCTAAGCCTAACCCTAACCCTAGGCCACCCTTGACTGCTTCTGCCTCCAATAGATTTCCTAAGCACTAGTGTTTTAAGGAACAGCTTAAAAAGAGAATCCTAATGTGATTTCTTTATAATGTGTGTGTTCCTTATCTTATCCTAGTGTCTAAACTCTTCTCCATAGCTGGACCTCCAAATAATATTCCTTTACGTGCTAAGGGGTATCTAGAGAGTGGGATAGGTTTAATAACTACCCTAACCCTAACCCCTACCCTAACCCTAACACGTACCCTAATCCTAACCAATACCCTAAACCGAGCCCTAACACCAACACTAACCCTAACCCTAACCCTAACCCATACGCTACGCCGCACCCGAAGCCCTCCCCGAACCCGTACCCTAAGCCTAACCCTAAGCCTATCCCTAACCCTAGGCTACCCTTGACTGCTTCTGCCTCCAATAGATTTCCTAAGCACTAGTGTTTTAAGGAACAGCATAAAAAGAGAATCCTAATGTGATTTCTTTATAATGGTTGTGTTCCTTATCTTATCCTAGTGTCTAAACTCTTCTCCATGGCTGGACCACCAAATAATATTCTTTACGTGCTAAGGGGTATCTAGAGAGTGGGATAGGTTTAATAACTACCCTAACCCTAACACGTACCCTAACCCTAACTCCTACCCTAACCCTAACACGTACCCTAATCCTAAACCGTACCCTAAACCGAGCCCTAACCCTAACACTAACCCTAACCCTTACCCTAACCCATACCCTACGCCGTACCCGAAGCCCTCCCCGGACCCGTACCCTAAGCTTGCCCTAAGCCTAACCCTAAGCCTCACCCTAACCCTAGGCTACCCTTGACTGCTTCTGCCTCCAATAGATTTCCTAAGCACTAGTGTTTTAAAGAACAGCTTAAAAAGAGAATCCTAATGTGATTTCTTTATAATGGGTGTGTTCCTTATCTTATCCTAGTGTCTAAACTCTTCTCCATGGCTGGACCCCCAAATAATATTCCTTTACGTGCTAAGGGGTATCTAGAGAGTGGGATAGGTTTAATAACTACCCTAAACCTAACGCGTACCCTTACCCTAACCCCTACCCTAACCCTAACACGTACCCTAATCCTAAACCGTACACTAAACCGAGCCCTAACCCTAACCCTAACCCTAACCCTAACCCAAACACGTACCCTAAACCTAACTCCTACCCTAACCCTAACACGTACCCTAATCCTAAACCGTACCCTAAACCGAGCCCTAACCCTAACACTAACTCTAACCCTAACACTAACCCATACCCTACGCCGTACCCGAAGCCCTCCCCGAACCCGTACCCTAAGCAGTGCCCTAAGCCTAACCCTAACCCTAGGCTACCCTTGACTGCTTCTGCCTCCAATAGATTTCCTAAGCACTCGTGTTTTAAAGAACAGCTTAAAAAGAGAATCCTAATGTGATTTCTTTATAATGGGTGTGTTCCTTATCTTATCCTAGTGTCTAAACTCTTCTCCATGGCTGGACCCCCAAATAATATTCCTTTATGTGCCAATGGGTATCTAGAGAGTGGGATAGGTTTAATAACTACCCTAAACCTAACGCGTACCCTAACCCTAACCGCTACCCTAACCCTAACACGTACCCTAATCCTAAGCCGTACCCTAAACCGAGCCCTAACCCTAACACTAACCCAAACCCTAACACTAACCCATACCCTACGCCGTAACCGAAGCCTTCCCCGAACCCGTACCCTAAGCCGTACCCTAAGCCAAACCCTAAGCCTTACCCTAACCGTAGACTACCCTTGACTGCTTCTGCCTCCAAAACATTTCCTAAGCACTAGTGTTTTAAGGAACAGCTTAAAAAGAGAATCCTAATGTGATTACTTTATAAAGGGTGTGTTCCTTATCTTGGCCTAGTGTCTAAACTCTTCTCCATGGGTGGCCCCCAAATAATATTCCTTTACGTGCTAAGGGGTATCTAGAGAGTGGGATAGGTTTAATAACTACCCTAACCCTAACGCGTACCCTAACTCTAACACCTACCCTAAACCTAACTCGTACCCTAATCCTAACCAATACCCTAAACCGAGCCCTAACCCTAACACTAACCCTAACCCTAACCCTAACCCATACCCTACACCGCACCCGAAGCCCTCCCCGAACCCGTACCCTAAGCAGTACCCTAAGCCTAACCCTAAGCCTAACCCTAACCTTAGGCCACCCTTGACTGCTTCTGCCTCCAATAGATTTCCTAAGCACTAGTGTTTTAAGGAACAGCTTAAAAAGAGAATCCTAATGTGATTTCATTATAATGGGTGTGTTCCTTAATTTATCCTAGTGTCTAAACTCTTCTGCATGGCTGGACCCCCAAATAATATTCCTTTACGTGCTAAGGGGTATCTAGAGAGTGGGATAGGTTTAATAACTACCCTAACCCTAATACGTACCCTAAGCCTAACCCCTACCCTAACCCTAACACGTACACTAATCCTAAGCCGTACACTAAACCGAGCCCTAACACTAACACTAACCCAAACCCTAACCCTAAACCATACCCTATGTCGTGCCCTAACCCCTCCCCGTACCCATACCCTAAGCCGTATCCTAAGCCTAACCTTAAGCCTAACCCTAACCCTAGCCTACCCTTGACTGCTTCTGCCTCCAATAGATTTCCTAAGCACTAGTGTTTTAAGGAACAGCATAAAAAGTGAATCCTAATGTGATTTCTTTATAGTGGTTGTGTTCCTTATCTTATCCTAGTGTCTAAACTCTTCTCCATGGCTGGACCACCAAATAATATTCTTTACGTGCTAAGGGGTATCTAGAGAGTGGGATAGGTTTAATAACTACCCTAACCCTAACACGTACCCTAACCCTAACTCCTACCCTAACCCTAACACGTACCCTAATCCTAACCAATACCCTAAACCGAGCCCTAACCCCAACACTAACCCTAACCCTAACCCTAACCCATACCCTATGCCGCACCCGAAGCCCTCCCCGAAACCGTACCCTAAGCCGTACCCTAAGCCTAACCCTAAGCCTAACCCTAACCCTAGGCTACCCTTGACTGCTTCTTCCTCCAATAGATTTCCTAAGCACTAGTGTTTTAAGGAACAGCATAAAAAGAGAATCCTAATGTGATTTCTTTATAATGGTTGTGTTCCTTATCTTATCCTAGTGTCTAAACTCTTCTCCATGGCTGGACCACCAAATAATATTATTTACGTGCTAAGGGGTATCTAGAGAGTGGGATAGGTTTAATAACTACCCTAGCCCTAACACGTACCCTAAACCTAACTCCTACCCTAACCCTAACACGTACCCTAATCCTAAACCGTACCCTAAACCGAGCCCTAACCCTAACACTAACCCTAACACTTACCCTAAACCATACCCTACGCCGTACACGAAGCCCTCCCCGAACCCGTACCCTAAGCTTGCCCTAAGCCTAACCCTAAGCCTAACCCTAACCCTAGGCTACCCTTGACTGCTTCTGCCTCCAATAGATTTCCTAAGCACTAGTGTTTTAAGGAACAGCTTAAAAAGAGAATCCTAATGTGATTTCATTATAATGGGTGTGTTCCTTAATTTATCCTAGTGTCTAAACTCTTCTGCATGGCTGGACCCCCAAATAATATTCCTTTACGTGCTAAGGGGTATCTAGAGAGTGGGATAGGTTTAATAACTACCCTAACCCTAACGCGTACCCTAACCCTAACCCCTACCCTAACCCTAACACGTACCCTAATCCTAACCCGTACCCTAAACGGAGCCCTAACCCTAACACTAACCCAAACCCTAACCCTAACCCATACCCTACGCCATACCCGAACCCCTCCCCGAACCCGTACCCTAAGCCGTACCCTAAGCCTAACCCTAAGCGTAACCCTAACCCTAGGCTACCCTTGACTGCTTCTGCCTCCAATAGATTTCCTAAGCACTAGTGGTTTAAGGAACAGCTTAAAAAGAGAATCCTAATGTGATTTCTTTATAATGGGTGTGTTCCTTATATTATCTTAGTGTTTAAACTCTTCTCCATGGCTGGACCCCCAAATAATATTCCTTTACGTGCTAAGGGGTATCAAGAGAGTGGGATAGGTTTAATAACTACCCTAACCCTAACGCGTACCCTAACCCTAACCCCTACCCTAACCCTAACACGTAGCCTAAACCTAAACTGTACCCTAAACCGAGCCCTAACCCTAACACTAACCCTAACCCTAACACTAACCCATACCCTGCGCCATACCCGAAGCCCTCCCCGAACCCGTACCCTAAGCCGTACCCTTAGCCTAACCCTAAGCCTAACCCTAACACTAGGCTACCCTTGACTGCTTCTGCCCCAATAGATTTCCTAAGCACTAGTGTTTTAAGGAACAGCTTAAAAAGAGAATCCTAATGTGATTTCTTTATAAAGGGTGTGTTCCTTATCTTAGCCTAGTGTCTAAACTCTTCTCCATGGCTGGACCCCCAAATAACATTCCTTTACGTGCTAAGGGGTATCTAGAGAGTGGGATAGGTTTAATAACTACCCTAACCCTAATGCGTACCCTAACCCTAACGCCTACCCTAACCCTAACACGTACCCTAATCCTAAGCCATACACTAAACCGATCCCTAACACTAACACTAACCCTAACCCTAACCCTAACCCATACCCTACACCGTACCCGAAGCCCTCCCCAAACCCGTACCCTAAGCCGTACCCTAAGCCTAACCCTAAGCCTAACACTAACCCTAGGCTACCCTTGACTGCTTCTGCCTCCAATAGATTTCCTAAGCACTAGTGTTTTAAGGAACAGCTTAAAAAGAGAATCCTAATGTGATTTCTTTATAATGGGTGTGTTCCTTATCTTATCCTAGTGTCTAAACTCTTCTCCATGGCTGGATCCCCAAATAATATTCTTTTAAGTGCTAAGGGGTATCTAGAGAGTGGGATAGGATTAATAACCCTAACCCTAACACGTACCCTAACCCTAACCCCTACCCTAACCCTAACACGTACCCTAATCCTAAACCGTACCCTAAACTGAGCCCTAACCCTAACACTAACCCTAACCCTAACCCTAACCCATACCCTATGCCGTGCCCTAACCCCTCCCCGAACCCATACCCTAAGCCGTACCCTAACCCTAACCCTAAGCCTAACCCTAACCCTGGGCTACCCTTGACTGCTTCTGCCTCCAATAGATTTCCTAAGCACTAGTGTTTTAAGGAACAGCTTAAAAAGAGAATCCTAATGTGATTTCTTTATAAAGGGTGTGTTCCTTATCTTAGCCTAGTGTCTAAACTCTTCTCCATGGCTGGACCCCCAAATAACATTCCTTTACGTGCTAAGGGGTATCTAGAGAGTGGGATAGGTTTAATAACCCTAACCCTAACACATACCGTAACCCTAACCCCTACCCTAACCCTAACACGTACCCTAATCCTAACCAATACCCTAAACCGAGCCCTAACCCTAACACTAACCCTAACCCTCACACTAACCCATACCCTACGCCGTACCCGAAGCCCTCCCCGAACCCGTACCCTAAGCAGTAACCTAAGCCTAACCCTAAGCCTAACCCTAACCCTAGGCTACCCTTGACTGCTTCTGCCTCCAATAGATTTCCTAAGCACTAGTGTTTTAAGGAACAGCATAAAAAGAGAATCCTAATGTGATTTCTTTATAATGGTTGTGTTCCTTATCTTATCCTAGTGTATAAACTCTTCTCCATGGCTGGACCACCAAATAATATTATTTACGTGCTTAGGGGTATCTAGAGAGTGGGATAGGTTTAATAACTACCCTAACCCAAACAAGTACCCTAAACCTAACTCCTACCCTAACGCTAACACGTACCCTAATCCTAAACCGTACCCTAAACCGAGCCCTAACCCTAACACTAACCCTAACACTTACCCTAACCCATACCCTACGCCGTACCCGAAGCCCTCCCCGGACCCGTACCCTAAGCTTGCCCTCAGCCTAACCCTAAGCCTAACCCTAACCCTAGGCTACCCTTGACTGCTTCTGCCTCCAATAGATTTCCTAAGCACTAGTGTTTTAAAGAACATCTTAAAAAGAGAATCCTAATGTGATTTCTTTATAATGGGTGTGTTCCTTATCTTATCCTAGTGTCTAAACTCTTCTCCATAGCTGGACCCCCAAATAATATTCCTTTACGTGCTAAGGGGTATCTAGAGAGTGGGATACGTTTAATAACTACCCTAAACCTAACGCGTACCCTAACCCTAACCCCTACCCTAACCCTAACACGTACCCTAATCCTAAACCGTACCCTAAACCGAGCCCTAACCCTAACCCTAACCCTAACCCTAACCCTAACCCTAACCCAAACACGTACCCTAAACCTAACTCCTACCCTAACCCTAACACGTACCCTAATCCTAAACCGTACCCTAAACCGAGCCCTAACCCTAACACTAACCCTAACCCTTACCCTTACCCATACCCTACGCCGTACCCGAAGCCCTCCCCGAACCCGTACCCTAAGCTTGCCCTAAGCCTAACCCTAAGCCTAACCCTAACCCTAGGCTACCCTTGACTGCTTCTGCCTCCAATAGATTTCCTAAGCACTAGTTTTTTAAAGAACAGCTTAAAAAGAGAATCCTAATGTGATTTCTTTATAATGGGTGTGTTCCTTATCTTATCCTAGTGTCTAAACTCTTCTCCATGGCTGGACCCCCAAATAATATTCCTTTATGTGCCAATGGGTATCTAGAGAGTGGGATAGGTTTAATTACTACCCTAAACCTAACGCGTACCCTAACCCTAACCGCTACCCTAACCCTAACACGTACCCTAATCCTAAGCCGTACCCTAAACCGAGCCCTAACCCTAACACTAACCCAAAACCTAACACTAACCCATACCCTACGCCGTACCCGAAGCCTTCCCCGAACCCGTACCCTAAGCCGTACCCTAAGCCAAACCCTAAGCCTTACCCTAACCGTAGACTACCCTTGACTGCTTCTGCCTCCAAAACATTTCCTAAGCACTAGTGTTTTAAGGAACAGCTTAAAAAGAGAATCCTAATGTGATTACTTTATAAAGGGTGTGTTCCTTATCTTGGCCTAGTGTCTAAACTCTTCTCCATGGGTGGCCCCCAAATAATATTCCTTTACGTGCTAAGGGGTATCTAGAGAGTGGGATAGGTTTAATAACTACCCTAACCCTAACGCGTACCCTAACTCTAACACCTACCCTAAACCTAACTCGTACCCTAATCCTAACCAATACCCTAAACCGAGCCCTAACCCTAACACTAACCCTAACCCTAACCCTAACCCATACCCTACACCGCACCCGAAGCCCTCCCCGAACCCGTACCCTAAGCAGTACCCTAAGCCTAACCCTAAGCCTAACCCTAACCTTAGGCCACCCTTGACTGCTTCTGCCTCCAATAGATTTCCTAAGCACTAGTGTTTTAAGGAACAGCTTAAAAAGAGAATCCTAATGTGATTTCATTATAATGGGTGTGTTCCTTAATTTATCCTAGTGTCTAAACTCTTCTCCATGGCTGGACCCCCAAATAATATTCCTTTACGTGCTAAGGGGTATCTAGAGAGTGGGATAGTTTTAATAACTACCCTAACCCTAATGCGTACCCTAAGCCTAACCCCTACCCTAACCCTAACACGTACACTAATCCTAAGCCGTACACTAAACCGAGCCCTAACACTAACACTAACCCAAACCCTAACCCTAAACCATACCCTATGTCGTGCCCTAACCCCTCCCCGTACCCATACCCTAAGCCGTATCCTAAGCCTAACCTTAAGCCTAACCCTAACCCTAGCCTACCCTTGACTGCTTCTGCCTCCAATAGATTTCCTAAGCACTAGTGTTTTAAGGAACAGCATAAAAAGTGAATCCTAATGTGATTTCTTTATAGTGGTTGTGTTCCTTATCTTATCCTAGTGTCTAAACTCTTCTCCATGGCTGGACCACCAAATAATATTCTTTACGTGCTAAGGGGTATCTAGAGAGTGGGATAGGTTTAATAACTACCCTAACCCTAACACGTACCCTAACCCTAACTCCTACCCTAACCCTAACACGTACCCTAATCCTAACCAATACCCTAAACCGAGCCCTAACCCCAACACTAACCCTAACCCTAACCCTAACCCATACCCTATGCCGCACCCGAAGCCCTCCCCGAAACCGTACCCTAAGCCGTACCCTAAGCCTAACCCTAAGCCTAACCCTAACCCTAGGCTACCCTTGACTGCTTCTTCCTCCAATAGATTTCCTAAGCACTAGTGTTTTAAGGAACAGCATAAAAAGAGAATCCTAATGTGATTTCTTTATAATGGTTGTGTTCCTTATCTTATCCTAGTGTCTAAACTCTTCTCCATGGCTGGACCACCAAATAATATTATTTACGTGCTAAGGGGTATCTAGAGAGTGGGATAGGTTTAATAACTACCCTAGCCCAAACACGTACCCTAAACCTAACTCCTACCCTAACCCTAACACGTACCCTAATCCTAAACCGTACCCTAAACCGAGCCCTAACCCTAACACTAACCCTAACACTTACCCTAAACCATACCCTACGCCGTACACGAAGCCCTCCCCGAACCCGTACCCTAAGCTTGCCCTAAGCCTAACCCTAAGCCTAACCCTAACCCTAGGCTACCCTTGACTGCTTCTGCCTCCAATAGATTTCCTAAGCACTAGTGTTTTAAGGAACAGCTTAAAAAGAGAATCCTAATGTGATTTCATTATAATGGGTGTGTTCCTTAATTTATCCTAGTGTCTAAACTCTTCTGCATGGCTGGACCCCCAAATAATATTCCTTTACGTGCTAAGGGGTATCTAGAGAGTGGGATAGGTTTAATAACTACCCTAACCTTAACGCGTACCCTAACCCTAACCCCTACCCTAACCCTAACACGTACCCTAATCCTAACCCGTACCCTAAACGGAGCCCTAACCCTAACACTAACCCAAACCCTAACCCTAACCCATACCCTACGCCATACCCGAACCCCTCCCCGAACCCGTACCCTAAGCCGTACCCTAAGCCTAACCCTAAGCGTAACCCTAACCCTAGGCTACCCTTGACTGCTTCTGCCTCCAATAGATTTCCTAAGCACTAGTGGTTTAAGGAACAGCTTAAAAAGAGAATCCTAATGTGATTTCTTTATAATGGGTGTGTTCCTTATATTATCTTAGTGTTTAAACTCTTCTCCATGGCTGGACCCCCAAATAATATTCCTTTACGTGCTAAGGGGTATCAAGAGAGTGGGATAGGTTTAATAACTACCCTAACCCTAACGCGTACCCTAACCCTAACCCCTACCCTAACCCTAACACGTAGCCTAAACCTAAACTGTACCCTAAACCGAGCCCTAACCCTAACACTAACCCTAACCCTAACACTAACCCATACCCTGCGCCATACCCGAAGCCCTCCCCGAACCCGTACCCTAAGCCGTACCCTTAGCCTAACCCTAAGCCTAACCCTAACACTAGGCTACCCTTGACTGCTTCTGCCCCAATAGATTTCCTAAGCACTAGTGTTTTAAGGAACAGCTTAAAAAGAGAATCCTAATGTGATTTCTTTATAAAGGGTGTGTTCCTTATCTTAGCCTAGTGTCTAAACTCTTCTCCATGGCTGGACCCCCAAATAACATTCCTTTACGTGCTAAGGGGTATCTAGAGAGTGGGATAGGTTTAATAACTACCCTAACCCTAATGCGTACCCTAACCCTAACGCCTACCCTAACCCTAACACGTACCCTAATCCTAAGCCATACACTAAACCGATCCCTAACACTAACACTAACCCTAACCCTAACCCTAACCCATACCCTACACCGTACCCGAAGCCCTCCGCAAACCCGTACCCTAAGCCGTACCCTAAGCCTAACCCTAAGCCTAACACTAACCCTAGGCTACCCTTGACTGCTTCTGCCTCCAATAGATTTCCTAAGCACTAGTGTTTTAAGGAACAGCTTAAAAAGAGAATCCTAATGTGATTTCTTTATAATGGGTGTGTTCCTTATCTTATCCTAGTGTCTAAACTCTTCTCCATGGCTGGATCCCCAAATAATATTCTTTTAAGTGCTAAGGGGTATCTAGAGAGTGGGATAGGATTAATAACCCTAACCCTAACACGTACCCTAACCCTAACCCCTACCCTAACCCTAACACGTACCCTAATCCTAAACCGTACCCTAAACTGAGCCCTAACCCTAACACTAACCCTAACCCTAACCCTAACCCATACCCTATGCCGTGCCCTAACCCCTCCCCGAACCCATACCCTAAGCCGTACCCTAACCCTAACCCTAAGCCTAACCCTAACCCTGGGCTACCCTTGACTGCTTCTGCCTCCAATAGATTTCCTAAGCACTAGTGTTTTAAGGAACAGCTTAAAAAGAGAATCCTAATGTGATTTCTTTATAAAGGGTGTGTTCCTTATCTTAGCCTAGTGTCTAAACTCTTCTCCATGGCTGGACCCCCAAATAACATTCCTTTACGTGCTAAGGGGTATCTAGAGAGTGGGATAGGTTTAATAACCCTAACCCTAACACATACCGTAACCCTAACCCCTACCCTAACCCTAACACGTACCCTAATCCTAACCAATACCCTAAACCGAGCCCTAACCCTAACACTAACCCTAACCCTCACACTAACCCATACCCTACGCCGTACCCGAAGCCCTCCCCGAACCCGTACCCTAAGCAGTAACCTAAGCCTAACCCTAAGCCTAACCCTAACCCTAGGCTACCCTTGACTGCTTCTGCCTCCAATAGATTTCCTAAGCACTAGTGTTTTAAGGAACAGCATAAAAAGAGAATCCTAATGTGATTTCTTTATAATGGTTGTGTTCCTTATCTTATCCTAGTGTATAAACTCTTCTCCATGGCTGGACCACCAAATAATATTATTTACGTGCTTAGGGGTATCTAGAGAGTGGGATAGGTTTAATAACTACCCTAACCCAAACAAGTACCCTAAACCTAACTCCTACCCTAACGCTAACACGTACCCTAATCCTAAACCGTACCCTAAACCGAGCCCTAACCCTAACACTAACCCTAACACTTACCCTAACCCATACCCTACGCCGTACCCGAAGCCCTCCCCGGACCCGTACCCTAAGCTTGCCCTCAGCCTAACCCTAAGCCTAACCCTAACCCTAGGCTACCCTTGACTGCTTCTGCCTCCAATAGATTTCCTAAGCACTAGTGTTTTAAAGAACATCTTAAAAAGAGAATCCTAATGTGATTTCTTTATAATGGGTGTGTTCCTTATCTTATCCTAGTGTCTAAACTCTTCTCCATAGCTGGACCCCCAAAAATATTCCTTTACGTGCTAAGGGGTATCTAGAGAGTGGGATAGGTTTAATAACTACCCTAAACCTAACGCGTACCCTAACCCT
Source organism: Balaenoptera physalus (assembly GCF_965194825.1). Lineage (NCBI taxonomy): Eukaryota > Metazoa > Chordata > Mammalia > Artiodactyla > Balaenopteridae > Balaenoptera > Balaenoptera physalus. The sequence goes on from NW_028124889.1 coordinate 81,603, forward strand.
AACCCCTACCCTAACCCTAACACGTACCCTAATCCTAAACCGTACCCTAAACCGAGCCCTAACCCTAACCCTAACCCTAACCCTAACCCTAACCCTAACCCAAACACGTACCCTAAACCTAACTCCTACCCTAACCCTAACACGTACCCTAATCCTAAACCGTACCCTAAACCGAGCCCTAACCCTAACACTAACCCTAACCCTTACCCTTACCCATACCCTACGCCGTACCCGAAGCCCTCCCCGAACCCGTACCCTAAGCTTGCCCTAAGCCTAACCCTAAGCCTAACCCTAACCCTAGGCTACCCTTGACTGCTTCTGCCTCCAATAGATTTCCTAAGCACTAGTTTTTTAAAGAACAGCTTAAAAAGAGAATCCTAATGTGATTTCTTTATAATGGGTGTGTTCCTTATCTTATCCTAGTGTCTAAACTCTTCTCCATGGCTGGACCCCCAAATAATATTCCTTTATGTGCCAATGGGTATCTAGAGAGTGGGATAGGTTTAATTACTACCCTAAACCTAACGCGTACCCTAACCCTAACCTCTACCCTAACCCTTACACGTACCCTAATCCTAAGCCGTACCCTAAACCGAGCCCTAACCCTAACACTAACCCAAAACCTAACACTAACCCATACCCTACGCCGTACCCGAAGCCTTCCCCGAACCCGTACCCTAAGCCGTACCCTAAGCCAAACCCTAAGCCTTACCCTAACCGTAGACTACCCTTGACTGCTTCTGCCTCCAAAACATTTCCTAAGCACTAGTGTTTTAAGGAACAGCTTAAAAAGAGAATCCTAATGTGATTACTTTATAAAGGGTGTGTTCCTTATCTTGGCCTAGTGTCTAAACTCTTCTCCATGGGTGGCCCCCAAATAATATTCCTTTACGTGCTAAGGGGTATCTAGAGAGTGGGATAGGTTTAATAACTACCCTAACCCTAACACGTACCCTAACCCTAACTCCTACCCTAACCCTAACACGTACCCTAATCCTAACCAATACCCTAAACCGAGCCCTAACCCCAACACTAACCCTAACCATAACCCTAACCCATACCCTATGCCGCACCCGAAGCCCTCCCCGAACCCGTACCCTAAGCCGTACCCTAAGCCTAACCCTAAGCCTAACCCTAACCCTAGGCTACCCTTGACTGCTTCTTCCGCCAATAGATTTCCTAAGCACTAGTGTTTTAAGGAACAGCATAAAAAGAGAATCCTAATGTGATTTCTTTATAATGGTTGTGTTCCTTATCTTATCCTAGTGTCTAAACTCTTCTCCATGGCTGGACCACCAAATAATATTATTTACGTGCTAAGGGGTATCTAGAGAGTGGGATAGGTTTAATAACTACCCTAACCCAAACACGTACCCTAAACCTAACTCCTACCCTAACCCTAACACGTACCCTAATCCTAAACCGTACCGTAAATCGAGCCCTAACCCTAACACTAACCCTAACACTTACCCTAAACCATACCCTACGCCGTACACGAAGCCCTACCCGAACCCGTACCCTAAACTTGCCCTAAGCCTAACCCTAAGCCTAACCCTAACCCTAGGCTACCCTTGACTGCTTCTGCCTCCAATAGATTTCCTAAGCACTAGTGTTTTAAAGAACAGCTTAAAAAGAGAATCCTAATGTGATTTCTTTATAATGGGTGTGTTCCTTATCTTATCCTAGTGTCTAAACTCTTCTCCATGGCTGGACCCCCAAATAATATTCCTTTATATGCCAAAGGGTATCTAGAGAGTGGGATAGGTTTAATAACTACCCTAAACCTAATGCGTACCTTAACCCTAACCGCTACCCTAACCCTAACACGTACCCTAATCCTAAGCCGTACCCTAAACCGAGCCCTAACCCTAACACTAACCCAAACCCTAACACTAACCCATACCCTACGCCGTACCCGAAGCCTTCCCCGAACCCGTACCCTAAGCCGTACCCTAAGCCTAACCCTAAGCCTTACCCTAACCCTAGACTACCCTTGACTGCTTCTGCCTCCAATAGATTTCCTAAGCACTAGTGTTTTAAGGAACAGCTTAAAAAGAGAATCCTAATGTGATTTCATTATAATATTTGTGTTCCTTAATTTATCCTAGTGTCTAAACTCTTCTGCATGGCTGGACCCCCAAATAATATTCCTTTACGTGCTAAGGGGTATCTAGAGAGTGGGATAGGTTTAATAACTACCCTAACCCTAACGCGTACCCTAACCCTAACCCCTACCCTAACCCTAACACGTACCCTAATCCTAACCCGTACCCTAAACGGAGCCCTAACTCTAACACTAACCCAAACCCTAACCCTAACCCATACCCTACGCCGTACCCGACCCCTCCCCGAACCCGTACCCTAAGCCGTACCCTAAGCCTAACCCTAAGCGTAACCCTAACCCTAGGCTACCCTTGACTGCTTCTGCCTCCAATAGATTTCCTAAGCACTAGTGGTTTAAGGAACAGCTTAAAAAGAGAATCCTAATGTGATTTCTTTATAATGGGTGTGTTCCTTATATTATCTTAGTGTTTAAACTCTTCTCCATGGCTGGACCCCCAAATAATATTCCTTTACGTGCTAAGGGGTATCTAGAGAGTGGGATAGGTTTAATAACTACCCTAACCCTAACGCGTACCCTAACCCTAACCCCTACCCTAACCCTAACACGTAGCCTAAACCTAAACTGTACCCTAAACCGAGCCCTAACCCTAACACTAACCCTAACCCTAACACTAACCCATACCCTGCGCCATACCCGAAGCCCTCCCCGAACCCGTACCCTAAGCCGTACCCTTAGCCTAACCCTAAGCCTAACCCTAACACTAGGCTACCCTTGACTGCTTCTGCCCCAATAGATTTCCTAAGCACTAGTGTTTTAAGGAACAGCTTAAAAAGAGAATCCTAATGTGATTTCTTTATAAAGGGTGTGTTCCTTATCTTAGCCTAGTGTCTAAACTCTTCTCCATGGCTGGACCCCCAAATAACATTCCTTTACGTGCTAAGGGGTATCTAGAGAGTGGGATAGGTTTAATAACTACCCTAACCCTAATGCGTACCCTAACCCTAACCCCTACCCTAACCCTAACACGTACCCTAATCCTAAGCCATACACTAAACCGATCCCTAACACTAACACTAACCCTAACCCTAACCCTAACCCATACCCTACACCGTACCCGAAGCCCTCCCCGAACCCGTACCCTAAGCCGTACCCTAAGCCTAACCCTGAGCCTAACACTAACCCTAGGCTACCCTTGACTGCTTCTGCCTCCAATAGATTTCCTAAGCACTAGTGTTTTAAGGAACAGCTTAAAAAGAGAATCCTAATGTGATTTCTTTATAATGGGTGTGTTCCTTATCTTATCCTAGTGTCTAAACTCTTCTCCATAGCTGGACCCCCAAATAATATTCCTTTACGTGCTAAGGGGTATCTAGAGAGTGGGATACGTTTAATAACTACCCTAAACCTAACGCGTACCCTAACCCTAACCCCTACCCTAACCCTAACACGTACCCTAATCCTAAACCGTACCCTAAACCGAGCCCTAACCCTAACCCTAACCCTAACCCTAACCCTAACCCTAACCCAAACACGTACCCTAAACCTAACTCCTACCCTAACCCTAACACGTACCCTAATCCTAAACCGTACCCTAAACCGAGCCCTAACCCTAACACTAACCCTAACCCTTACCCTTACCCATACCCTACGCCGTACCCGAAGCCCTCCCCGAACCCGTACCCTAAGCTTGCCCTAAGCCTAACCCTAAGCCTAACCCTAACCCTAGGCTACCCTTGACTGCTTCTGCCTCCAATAGATTTCCTAAGCACTAGTTTTTTAAAGAACAGCTTAAAAAGAGAATCCTAATGTGATTTCTTTATAATGGGTGTGTTCCTTATCTTATCCTAGTGTCTAAACTCTTCTCCATGGCTGGACCCCCAAATAATATTCCTTTATGTGCCAATGGGTATCTAGAGAGTGGGATAGGTTTAATTACTACCCTAAACCTAACGCGTACCCTAACCCTAACCGCTACCCTAACCCTAACACGTACCCTAATCCTAAGCCGTACCCTAAACCGAGCCCTAACCCTAACACTAACCCAAAACCTAACACTAACCCATACCCTACGCCGTACCCGAAGCCTTCCCCGAACCCGTACCCTAAGCCGTACCCTAAGCCAAACCCTAAGCCTTACCCTAACCGTAGACTACCCTTGACTGCTTCTGCCTCCAAAACATTTCCTAAGCACTAGTGTTTTAAGGAACAGCTTAAAAAGAGAATCCTAATGTGATTACTTTATAAAGGGTGTGTTCCTTATCTTGGCCTAGTGTCTAAACTCTTCTCCATGGGTGGCCCCCAAATAATATTCCTTTACGTGCTAAGGGGTATCTAGAGAGTGGGATAGGTTTAATAACTACCCTAACCCTAACGCGTACCCTAACTCTAACACCTACCCTAAACCTAACTCGTACCCTAATCCTAACCAATACCCTAAACCGAGCCCTAACCCTAACACTAACCCTAACCCTAACCCTAACCCATACCCTACACCGCACCCGAAGCCCTCCCCGAACCCGTACCCTAAGCAGTACCCTAAGCCTAACCCTAAGCCTAACCCTAACCTTAGGCCACCCTTGACTGCTTCTGCCTCCAATAGATTTCCTAAGCACTAGTGTTTTAAGGAACAGCTTAAAAAGAGAATCCTAATGTGATTTCATTATAATGGGTGTGTTCCTTAATTTATCCTAGTGTCTAAACTCTTCTCCATGGCTGGACCCCCAAATAATATTCCTTTACGTGCTAAGGGGTATCTAGAGAGTGGGATAGTTTTAATAACTACCCTAACCCTAATGCGTACCCTAAGCCTAACCCCTACCCTAACCCTAACACGTACACTAATCCTAAGCCGTACACTAAACCGAGCCCTAACACTAACACTAACCCAAACCCTAACCCTAAACCATACCCTATGTCGTGCCCTAACCCCTCCCCGTACCCATACCCTAAGCCGTATCCTAAGCCTAACCTTAAGCCTAACCCTAACCCTAGCCTACCCTTGACTGCTTCTGCCTCCAATAGATTTCCTAAGCACTAGTGTTTTAAGGAACAGCATAAAAAGTGAATCCTAATGTGATTTCTTTATAGTGGTTGTGTTCCTTATCTTATCCTAGTGTCTAAACTCTTCTCCATGGCTGGACCACCAAATAATATTCTTTACGTGCTAAGGGGTATCTAGAGAGTGGGATAGGTTTAATAACTACCCTAACCCTAACACGTACCCTAACCCTAACTCCTACCCTAACCCTAACACGTACCCTAATCCTAACCAATACCCTAAACCGAGCCCTAACCCCAACACTAACCCTAACCCTAACCCTAACCCATACCCTATGCCGCACCCGAAGCCCTCCCCGAAACCGTACCCTAAGCCGTACCCTAAGCCTAACCCTAAGCCTAACCCTAACCCTAGGCTACCCTTGACTGCTTCTTCCTCCAATAGATTTCCTAAGCACTAGTGTTTTAAGGAACAGCATAAAAAGAGAATCCTAATGTGATTTCTTTATAATGGTTGTGTTCCTTATCTTATCCTAGTGTCTAAACTCTTCTCCATGGCTGGACCACCAAATAATATTATTTACGTGCTAAGGGGTATCTAGAGAGTGGGATAGGTTTAATAACTACCCTAGCCCAAACACGTACCCTAAACCTAACTCCTACCCTAACCCTAACACGTACCCTAATCCTAAACCGTACCCTAAACCGAGCCCTAACCCTAACACTAACCCTAACACTTACCCTAAACCATACCCTACGCCGTACACGAAGCCCTCCCCGAACCCGTACCCTAAGCTTGCCCTAAGCCTAACCCTAAGCCTAACCCTAACCCTAGGCTACCCTTGACTGCTTCTGCCTCCAATAGATTTCCTAAGCACTAGTGTTTTAAGGAACAGCTTAAAAAGAGAATCCTAATGTGATTTCATTATAATGGGTGTGTTCCTTAATTTATCCTAGTGTCTAAACTCTTCTGCATGGCTGGACCCCCAAATAATATTCCTTTACGTGCTAAGGGGTATCTAGAGAGTGGGATAGGTTTAATAACTACCCTAACCTTAACGCGTACCCTAACCCTAACCCCTACCCTAACCCTAACACGTACCCTAATCCTAACCCGTACCCTAAACGGAGCCCTAACCCTAACACTAACCCAAACCCTAACCCTAACCCATACCCTACGCCATACCCGAACCCCTCCCCGAACCCGTACCCTAAGCCGTACCCTAAGCCTAACCCTAAGCGTAACCCTAACCCTAGGCTACCCTTGACTGCTTCTGCCTCCAATAGATTTCCTAAGCACTAGTGGTTTAAGGAACAGCTTAAAAAGAGAATCCTAATGTGATTTCTTTATAATGGGTGTGTTCCTTATATTATCTTAGTGTTTAAACTCTTCTCCATGGCTGGACCCCCAAATAATATTCCTTTACGTGCTAAGGGGTATCAAGAGAGTGGGATAGGTTTAATAACTACCCTAACCCTAACGCGTACCCTAACCCTAACCCCTACCCTAACCCTAACACGTAGCCTAAACCTAAACTGTACCCTAAACCGAGCCCTAACCCTAACACTAACCCTAACCCTAACACTAACCCATACCCTGCGCCATACCCGAAGCCCTCCCCGAACCCGTACCCTAAGCCGTACCCTTAGCCTAACCCTAAGCCTAACCCTAACACTAGGCTACCCTTGACTGCTTCTGCCCCAATAGATTTCCTAAGCACTAGTGTTTTAAGGAACAGCTTAAAAAGAGAATCCTAATGTGATTTCTTTATAAAGGGTGTGTTCCTTATCTTAGCCTAGTGTCTAAACTCTTCTCCATGGCTGGACCCCCAAATAACATTCCTTTACGTGCTAAGGGGTATCTAGAGAGTGGGATAGGTTTAATAACTACCCTAACCCTAATGCGTACCCTAACCCTAACGCCTACCCTAACCCTAACACGTACCCTAATCCTAAGCCATACACTAAACCGATCCCTAACACTAACACTAACCCTAACCCTAACCCTAACCCATACCCTACACCGTACCCGAAGCCCTCCGCAAACCCGTACCCTAAGCCGTACCCTAAGCCTAACCCTAAGCCTAACACTAACCCTAGGCTACCCTTGACTGCTTCTGCCTCCAATAGATTTCCTAAGCACTAGTGTTTTAAGGAACAGCTTAAAAAGAGAATCCTAATGTGATTTCTTTATAATGGGTGTGTTCCTTATCTTATCCTAGTGTCTAAACTCTTCTCCATGGCTGGATCCCCAAATAATATTCTTTTAAGTGCTAAGGGGTATCTAGAGAGTGGGATAGGATTAATAACCCTAACCCTAACACGTACCCTAACCCTAACCCCTACCCTAACCCTAACACGTACCCTAATCCTAAACCGTACCCTAAACTGAGCCCTAACCCTAACACTAACCCTAACCCTAACCCTAACCCATACCCTATGCCGTGCCCTAACCCCTCCCCGAACCCATACCCTAAGCCGTACCCTAACCCTAACCCTAAGCCTAACCCTAACCCTGGGCTACCCTTGACTGCTTCTGCCTCCAATAGATTTCCTAAGCACTAGTGTTTTAAGGAACAGCTTAAAAAGAGAATCCTAATGTGATTTCTTTATAAAGGGTGTGTTCCTTATCTTAGCCTAGTGTCTAAACTCTTCTCCATGGCTGGACCCCCAAATAACATTCCTTTACGTGCTAAGGGGTATCTAGAGAGTGGGATAGGTTTAATAACCCTAACCCTAACACATACCGTAACCCTAACCCCTACCCTAACCCTAACACGTACCCTAATCCTAACCAATACCCTAAACCGAGCCCTAACCCTAACACTAACCCTAACCCTCACACTAACCCATACCCTACGCCGTACCCGAAGCCCTCCCCGAACCCGTACCCTAAGCAGTAACCTAAGCCTAACCCTAAGCCTAACCCTAACCCTAGGCTACCCTTGACTGCTTCTGCCTCCAATAGATTTCCTAAGCACTAGTGTTTTAAGGAACAGCATAAAAAGAGAATCCTAATGTGATTTCTTTATAATGGTTGTGTTCCTTATCTTATCCTAGTGTATAAACTCTTCTCCATGGCTGGACCACCAAATAATATTATTTACGTGCTTAGGGGTATCTAGAGAGTGGGATAGGTTTAATAACTACCCTAACCCAAACAAGTACCCTAAACCTAACTCCTACCCTAACGCTAACACGTACCCTAATCCTAAACCGTACCCTAAACCGAGCCCTAACCCTAACACTAACCCTAACACTTACCCTAACCCATACCCTACGCCGTACCCGAAGCCCTCCCCGGACCCGTACCCTAAGCTTGCCCTCAGCCTAACCCTAAGCCTAACCCTAACCCTAGGCTACCCTTGACTGCTTCTGCCTCCAATAGATTTCCTAAGCACTAGTGTTTTAAAGAACATCTTAAAAAGAGAATCCTAATGTGATTTCTTTATAATGGGTGTGTTCCTTATCTTATCCTAGTGTCTAAACTCTTCTCCATAGCTGGACCCCCAAAAATATTCCTTTACGTGCTAAGGGGTATCTAGAGAGTGGGATAGGTTTAATAACTACCCTAAACCTAACGCGTACCCTAACCCTAACCCCTACCCTAACCCTAACACGTACCCTAATCCTAAACCGTACCCTAAACCGAGCCCTAACCCTAACCCTAACCCTAACCCTAACCCTAACCCTAACCCAAACACGTACCCTAAACCTAACTCCTACCCTAACCCTAACACGTACCCTAATCCTAAACCGTACCCTAAACCGAGCCCTAACCCTAACACTAACCCTAACCCTTACCCTTACCCATACCCTACGCCGTACCCGAAGCCCTCCCCGAACCCGTACCCTAAGCTTGCCCTAAGCCTAACCCTAAGCCAAACCCTAACCCTAGGCTACCCTTGACTGCTTCTGCCTCCAATAGATTTCCTAAGCACTAGTTTTTTAAAGAACAGCTTAAAAAGAGAATCCTAATGTGATTTCTTTATAATGGGTGTGTTCCTTATCTTATCCTAGTGTCTAAACTCTTCTCCATGGCTGGACCCCCAAATAATATTCCTTTATGTGCCAATGGGTATCTAGAGAGTGGGATAGGTTTAATTACTACCCTAAACCTAACGCGTACCCTAACCCTAACCTCTACCCTAACCCTTACACGTACCCTAATCCTAAGCCGTACCCTAAACCGAGCCCTAACCCTAACACTAACCCAAAACCTAACACTAACCCATACCCTACGCCGTACCCGAAGCCTTCCCCGAACCCGTACCCTAAGCCGTACCCTAAGCCAAACCCTAAGCCTTACCCTAACCGTAGACTACCCTTGACTGCTTCTGCCTCCAAAACATTTCCTAAGCACTAGTGTTTTAAGGAACAGCTTAAAAAGAGAATCCTAATGTGATTACTTTATAAAGGGTGTGTTCCTTATCTTGGCCTAGTGTCTAAACTCTTCTCCATGGGTGGCCCCCAAATAATATTCCTTTACGTGCTAAGGGGTATCTAGAGAGTGGGATAGGTTTAATAACTACCCTAACCCTAACACGTACCCTAACCCTAACTCCTACCCTAACCCTAACACGTACCCTAATCCTAACCAATACCCTAAACCGAGCCCTAACCCCAACACTAACCCTAACCATAACCCTAACCCATACCCTATGCCGCACCCGAAGCCCTCCCCGAACCCGTACCCTAAGCCGTACCCTAAGCCTAACCCTAAGCCTAACCCTAACCCTAGGCTACCCTTGACTGCTTCTTCCGCCAATAGATTTCCTAAGCACTAGTGTTTTAAGGAACAGCATAAAAAGAGAATCCTAATGTGATTTCTTTATAATGGTTGTGTTCCTTATCTTATCCTAGTGTCTAAACTCTTCTCCATGGCTGGACCACCAAATAATATTATTTACGTGCTAAGGGGTATCTAGAGAGTGGGATAGGTTTAATAACTACCCTAACCCAAACACGTACCCTAAACCTAACTCCTACCCTAACCCTAACACGTACCCTAATCCTAAACCGTACCGTAAATCGAGCCCTAACCCTAACACTAACCCTAACACTTACCCTAAACCATACCCTACGCCGTACACGAAGCCCTACCCGAACCCGTACCCTAAACTTGCCCTAAGCCTAACCCTAAGCCTAACCCTAACCCTAGGCTACCCTTGACTGCTTCTGCCTCCAATAGATTTCCTAAGCACTAGTGTTTTAAAGAACAGCTTAAAAAGAGAATCCTAATGTGATTTCTTTATAATGGGTGTGTTCCTTATCTTATCCTAGTGTCTAAACTCTTCTCCATGGCTGGACCCCCAAATAATATTCCTTTATATGCCAAAGGGTATCTAGAGAGTGGGATAGGTTTAATAACTACCCTAAACCTAATGCGTACCTTAACCCTAACCGCTACCCTAACCCTAACACGTACCCTAATCCTAAGCCGTACCCTAAACCGAGCCCTAACCCTAACACTAACCCAAACCCTAACACTAACCCATACCCTACGCCGTACCCGAAGCCTTCCCCGAACCCGTACCCTAAGCCGTACCCTAAGCCTAACCCTAAGCCTTACCCTAACCCTAGACTACCCTTGACTGCTTCTGCCTCCAATAGATTTCCTAAGCACTAGTGTTTTAAGGAACAGCTTAAAAAGAGAATCCTAATGTGATTTCATTATAATATTTGTGTTCCTTAATTTATCCTAGTGTCTAAACTCTTCTGCATGGCTGGACCCCCAAATAATATTCCTTTACGTGCTAAGGGGTATCTAGAGAGTGGGATAGGTTTAATAACTACCCTAACCCTAACGCGTACCCTAACCCTAACCCCTACCCTAACCCTAACACGTACCCTAATCCTAACCCGTACCCTAAACGGAGCCCTAACTCTAACACTAACCCAAACCCTAACCCTAACCCATACCCTACGCCGTACCCGACCCCTCCCCGAACCCGTACCCTAAGCCGTACCCTAAGCCTAACCCTAAGCGTAACCCTAACCCTAGGCTACCCTTGACTGCTTCTGCCTCCAATAGATTTCCTAAGCACTAGTGGTTTAAGGAACAGCTTAAAAAGAGAATCCTAATGTGATTTCTTTATAATGGGTGTGTTCCTTATATTATCTTAGTGTTTAAACTCTTCTCCATGGCTGGACCCCCAAATAATATTCCTTTACGTGCTAAGGGGTATCTAGAGAGTGGGATAGGTTTAATAACTACCCTAACCCTAACGCGTACCCTAACCCTAACCCCTACCCTAACCCTAACACGTAGCCTAAACCTAAACTGTACCCTAAACCGAGCCCTAACCCTAACACTAACCCTAACCCTAACACTAACCCATACCCTGCGCCATACCCGAAGCCCTCCCCGAACCCGTACCCTAAGCCGTACCCTTAGCCTAACCCTAAGCCTAACCCTAACACTAGGCTACCCTTGACTGCTTCTGCCCCAATAGATTTCCTAAGCACTAGTGTTTTAAGGAACAGCTTAAAAAGAGAATCCTAATGTGATTTCTTTATAAAGGGTGTGTTCCTTATCTTAGCCTAGTGTCTAAACTCTTCTCCATGGCTGGACCCCCAAATAACATTCCTTTACGTGCTAAGGGGTATCTAGAGAGTGGGATAGGTTTAATAACTACCCTAACCCTAATGCGTACCCTAACCCTAACCCCTACCCTAACCCTAACACGTACCCTAATCCTAAGCCATACACTAAACCGATCCCTAACACTAACACTAACCCTAACCCTAACCCTAACCCATACCCTACACCGTACCCGAAGCCCTCCCCGAACCCGTACCCTAAGCCGTACCCTAAGCCTAACCCTGAGCCTAACACTAACCCTAGGCTACCCTTGACTGCTTCTGCCTCCAATAGATTTCCTAAGCACTAGTGTTTTAAGGAACAGCTTAAAAAGAGAATCCTAATGTGATTTCTTTATAATGGGTGTGTTCCTTATCTTATCCTAGTGTCTAAACTCTTCTCCATGGCTGGATCCCCAAATAATATTCTTTTAAGTGCTAAGGGGTATCTAGAGAGTGGGATAGGATTAATAACCCTAACCCTAACACGTACCCTAACCCTAACCCCTACCCTAACCCTAACACGTACCCTAATCCTAAACCGTACTCTAAACTGAGCCCTAACCCTAACACTAACCCTAACCCTAACCCTAACCCATACCCTATGCCGTGCCCTAACCCCTCCCCGAACCCATACCCTAAGCCGTACCCTAACCCTAACCCTAAGCCTAACCCTAACCCTGGGCTACCCTTGACTGCTTCTGCCTCCAATAGAATTCCTAAGCACTAGTGTTTTAAGGAACAGCTTAAAAAGAGAATCCTAATGTGATTTCTTTATAAAGGGTGTGTTCCTTATCTTAGCCTAGTGTCTAAACTCTTCTCCATGGCTGGACCCCCAAATAACATTCCTTTACGTGCTAAGGGGTATCTAGAGAGTGGGATAGGTTTAATAACCCTAACCCTAACACATACCGTAACCCTAACCCCTACCCTAACCCTAACACGTACCCTAATCCTAAACCGTACCCTAAATCGAGCCCTAACCCTAACACTAACCCTAAACCTAACCCTAACCCATACCCTACGCCGTACCCGAAGCCCTCCCCGAACCCGTACCCTAAGCCGTATCCTAAGCCTAACCTTAAGCCTAACCCTAACCCTAGCCTACCCTTGACTGCTTCTGCCTCCAATAGATTTCCTAAGCACTAGTGTTTTAAGGAACAGCTTAAAAAGAGAATCCTAAAGTGATTTATTTATAATGTGTGTGTTCCTTATCTTATCCTAGTGTCTAAACTCTTCTCCATGTCTGGACCTCCAAATAATATTCCTTTACATGCTAAGGGGTATCTAGAGACTGGGATAGGTTTAATAACTACCCTAACCCTAACGCGTACCCTAACCCTAACCCCTACCCTAACCCTAACACGTACCCTAATTCTAACCAATACCCTAAACCGAGCCCTAACCCCAACACTAACCCTAACCCTAACCCTAACCCATAACCTACGCCGCACCCGAAGCCCTCCCCGAACCCGTACCCTAAGCCGTACCCTAAGCCTAACCCTAAGCCTAACCCTATCCCTAGGCTACCCTTGACTGCTTCTGCCTCCAATAGTTTTCCTAAGCACTAGTGTTTTAAGGAACAGCATAAAAAGAGAATCCTAATGTGATTTCTTTATAATGGTTGTGTTCCTTATCTTATCCTAGTGTCTAAACTCTTCTCCATGGCTGGACCACCAAATAATATTCTTTACGTGCTAAGGGGTATCTAGAGAGTGGGATAGGTTTAATAACTACCCTAGCCCTAACAAGTACCCTAACCCTAACCCCTACCCTAACCCTAACACGTACCCTAATCCTAAACCGTACCCTAAATCGAGCCCTAACCCTAACACTAACCCTAAACCTAACCCTAACCCATACCCTACACCGTACCCGAAGCCCTCCCCGAACCCGTACCCTAAGCCGTATCCTAAGCCTAACCCTAAGCCTAACACTAACCCTAGGCTACCCTTGACTGCTTCTGCCTCCAATAGATTTCCTAAGCACTAGTGTTTTAAAGAACAGCTTAAAAAGAGAATCCTAATGTGATTTCTTATAATGGGTGTGTTCCTTATCTTATCCTAATGTCTAAAGTCTTCTCCATGGCTGGACCCCCAAATAATTTTCCTTTATGTGCTAAGGGGTATCTAGAGAGTGGGATAGGTTTAATAACTACCCTAACCCTAACGCGTACCCTAACCCTAACCCCTACCCTAACCCTAACACGTACCCTAATCCTAAACCGTACCCTAAACCGAGCCCTAACCCTAACACTAACCGAAACCCTAACACTAACCCATACCCTACGCCGTACCCGAAGCCTTCCCCGATCCCGTACCCTAAGCAGTACCCTAAGCCTAACCCTAAGCCTAACCCTAACCCTAGACTACCCTTGACTGCTTCTGCCTCCAATAGATTTCCTAAGCACTAGTGTTTTAAGGAACAGCTTAAAAAGAGAATCCTAAAGTGATTTATTTATAATGTGTGTGTTCCTTATCTTATCCTAGTGTCTAAACTCTTCTCCATGGCTGGACCTACAAATAATATTCCTTTACGTGCTAAGGGGTATCTAGAGAGTGGGATAGGTTTAATAACCACCCTAACCCTAACGCGTACCCTAACTCTAACCCCTACCCTAACCCTAACACGTACCCTAATCCTAACCAATACCCTAAACCGAGCCCTAACCCTAACCCTAACCCTAACCCTAACCCTAACCCTAACCCAAACACGTACCCTAAACCTAACTCCTACCCTAACCCTAACACGTACCCTAATCCTAAACCGTACCCTAAACCGAGCCCTAACCCTAACACTAACCCTAACCCTTACCCTTACCCATACCCTACGCCGTACCCGAAGCCCTCCCCGAACCCGTACCCTAAGCTTGCCCTAAGCCTAACCCTAAGCCTAACCCTAACCCTAGGCTACCCTTGACTGCTTCTGCCTCCAATAGATTTCCTAAGCACTAGTTTTTTAAAGAACAGCTTAAAAAGAGAATCCTAATGTGATTTCTTTATAATGGGTGTGTTCCTTATCTTATCCTAGTGTCTAAACTCTTCTCCATGGCTGGACCCCCAAATAATATTCCTTTATGTGCCAATGGGTATCTAGAGAGTGGGATAGGTTTAATAACTACCCTAAACCTAACGCGTACCCTAACCCTAACCGCTACCCTAACCCTAACACGTACCCTAATCCTAAGCCGTACCCTAAACCGAGCCCTAACCCTAACACTAACCCAAACCCTAACACTAACCCATACCCTACGCCGTACCCGAAGCCTTCCCCGAACCCGTACCCTAAGCCGTACCCTAAGCCAAACCCTAAGCCTTACCCTAACCCTAGACTACCCTTGACTGCTTCTGCCTCCAAAACATTTCCTAAGCACTAGTGTTTTAAGGAACAGCTTAAAAAGAGAATCCTAATGTGATTACTTTATAAAGGGTGTGTTCCTTATCTTGGCCTAGTGTCTAAACTCTTCTCCATGGGTGGCCCCCAAATAATATTCCTTTACGTGCTAAGGGGTATCTAGAGAGTGGGATAGGTTTAATAACTACCCTAACCCTAACGCGTACCCTAACTCTAACACCTACCCTAAACCTAACACGTACCCTAATCCTAACCAATACCCTAAACCGAGCCCTAACCCTAACACTAACCCTAACCCTAACCCTAACCCATACCCTACACCGCACCCGAAGCCCTCCCCGAACCCGTACCCTAAGCAGTACCCTAAGCCTAACCCTAAGGCTAACCCTAACCCTAGGCCACCCTTGACTGCTTCTGCCTCCAATAGATTTCCTAAGCACTAGTGTTTTAAGGAACAGCTTAAAAAGAGAATCCTAATGTGATTTCATTATAATGGGTATGTTCCTTAATTTATCCTAGTGTCTAAACTCTTCTGCATGGCTGGACCCCCAAATAATATTCCTTTACGTGCTAAGGGGTATCTAGAGAGTGGGATAGGTTTAATAACTACCCTAACCCTAACGCGTACCCTAACCCTAACCCCTACCCTAACCCTAACACGTACCCTAAACCTAAACTGTACCCTAAACCGAGCCCTAACCCTAACACTAACCCTAACCCAAACACTAACCCATACCCTACGCCGTACTCTAAGCCCTCCCCGAACCCGTACCCTAAGCCGTACCCTTAGCCTAACTCTAAGCCTAAACCTAACACTAGGCTACCCTTGACTGCTTCTGCCCACAATAGATTTCCTAAGCACTAGTGTTTTAAGGAACAGCTTAAAAAGAGAATCCTAATGTGATTTCTTTATAAAGGGTGTGTTCCTTATCTTAGCCTAGTGTCTAAACTCTTCTCCATGGCTGGACCCCCAAATAATATTCCTTTACGTGCTAAGGGGTATCTAGAGAGTGGGATAGGTTTAATAACTACCCTAACCCTAACGCGTACCCTAACCCTAACCCCTACCCTAACCCTAACACGTACCCTAATCCTAACCCGTACCCTAAACGGAGCCCTAACCCTAACACTAACCCAAACCCTAACCCTAACCTATACCCTACGCCGTACCCGAACCCCTCCCCGAACCCGTACCCTAAGCCGTACCCTAAGCCTAACCCTAAGCCTAACCCTAACCCTAGGCTACCCTTGACTGCTTCTGCCTCCAATAGATTTCCTAAGCACTAGTGGTTTAAGGAACAGCTTAAAAAGAGAATCCTAATGTGATTTCTTTATAATGTGTGTGTTCCTTATATTATCTTAGTGTCTAAACTCTTCTCCATGGCTGGACCTCCAAATAATATTCCTTTACGTGCTAAGGGGTATCTAGAGAGTGGGATAGGTTTAATAATTACCCTAACCCTAACGCGTACCCTAACCCTAACCCCTACCCTAACCCTAACACGTACCCTAATCCTAACCAATACCCTAAACCGAGCCCTAACACCAACACTAACCCTAACCCTAACCCTAACCCATACTCTACGCCGCACCCGAAGCCCTCCCCGAACCCGTACCCTAAGCCTAACCCTAAGCCTAAACCTAACCCTAGGCTACCCTTGACTGCTTCTGCCTCCAATAGATTTCCTAAGCACTAGTGTTTTAAGGAACAGCATAAAAAGAGAATCCTAATGTGATTTCTTTATAATGGTTGTGTTCCTTATCTTATCCTAGTGTCTAAACTCTTCTCCATGGCTGGACCACCAAATAATATTCTTTACGTGCTAAGGGGTATCTAGAGTGTGGGATAGGTTTAATAACTACCCTAACCCTAACAGGTACCCTAACCCTAACTCCTACCCTAACCCTAACATGTACCCTAATCCTAAACCGTACCCTAAACGGAGCCCTAACCCTAACACTAACCGTAACCCTTACCCTAAACCATACCCTACGCCGTACCCGAAGCCCTCCCCGAACCCGTACCCT
Source organism: Balaenoptera physalus (assembly GCF_965194825.1). Classification (NCBI taxonomy): domain Eukaryota; kingdom Metazoa; phylum Chordata; class Mammalia; order Artiodactyla; family Balaenopteridae; genus Balaenoptera; species Balaenoptera physalus. The sequence goes on from NW_028124889.1 coordinate 98,629, forward strand.
AAGCAGTGCCCTAAGCCTAACCCTAAGCCTAACCCTAACCCTAGGCTACCCTTGTCTGCTTCTGCCTCCAATAGATTTCCTAAGCACTAGTGTTTTAAAGAACAGCTTAAAAAGAGAATCCTAATGTGATTTCTTTATAATGGGTGTGTTCCTTATCTTATCCTAGTGTCTAAAGTCTTCTCCATGGCTGGACCCCCAAATAATTTTCCTTTATGTGCTAAGGGGTATCTAGAGAGTGGGATAGGTTTAATAACTACCCTAAACCTAACGCGTACCCTAACCCTAACCCCTACCCTAACCCTAACACGTACGCTAATCCTAAACCGTACCCTAAACCGAGCCCTAACCCTAACACTAACCCTAACCCTTACCCTAACCCATACCCTACGCCGTACCCGAAGCCCTCCCTGAACCCGTACCCTAAGCTTGCCCTAAGCCTAACCCTAAGCCTAACCCTAACCCTAGGCTACCCTTGACTGCTTCTGCCTCCAATAGATTTCCTAAGCACTAGTGTTTTAAAGAACAGCTTAAAAAGAGAATCCTAATGTGATATCTTTATAATGGGTGTGTTCCTTATCTTGGCCTAGTGTCTAAACTCTTCTCCATGGGTGGCCCCCAAATAATATTCCTTTACGTGCTAAGGGGTATCTAGAGAGTGGGATAGGTTTAATAACTACCCTAACCCTAACGCGTACCCTAACTCTAACCCCTACCCTAACCCTAACACGTACCCTAATCCTAACCAATACCCTAAACCGAGCCCTAACCCTAACACTAACCCTAACCCTAACCCTAACCCATACCCTACGCCGTTCCCGAAGCCTTCCCCGAACCCGTACCCTAAGCCGTACCCTAAGCCTAACCCTAAGCCTTACCCTAACCCTAGACTACCCTTGACTGCTTCTGCCTCCAATACATTTCCTAAGCACTAGTGTTTTAAGGAACAGCTTAAAAATAGAATCCTAATGTGATTTCTTTGTAAAGGGTGTGTTCCTTATCTTAGCCTAGTGTCTAAACTCTTCTCCATGGGAGGACCCCCAAATAATATTCCTTTACGTGCTAAGGGGTATCTAGAGAGTGGGATAGGTTTAATAACTACCCTAACCCTAACGCGTACCCTAACTCTAACCCCTACCCTAACCCTAACACGTACCCTAATCCTAACCAATACCCTAAACCGAGCCCTAACCCTAACACTAACCCTAACCCTAACCCTAACCCATACCCAACGCCGCACCCGAAGCCCTCCCCGAAACCGTACCCTAAGCAGTAACCTAAGCTTAACCCTAAGCCTAACCCTAACCCTAGGCTACCCTTGACTGCTTCTGCCTCTAATAGATTTCCTAAGCACTAGTGTTTTAAGGAACAGCTTAAAAAGAGAATCCTAATGTGATTTCCTTATAAAGGGTGTGTTCCTTATCTTAGCCTTGTGTCTAAACTCTTCTGCATGGCTGGACCCCCAAATAATATTCCTTTACGTGCTAAGGGGTATCTAGAGAGTGGGATAGGTTTAATAACTACCCTAACCCTAACGCGTACCCTAACCCTAACCCCTACCCTAACCCTAACACGTACCCTAATCCTAAACCGTACCCTAAACCGAGCCCTAACCCTAACACTAACCCTAACCCTAACCCTAACCCATACCCTATGCCGTGCCATAACCCCTCCCCGAACCCATACCCTAAGCCGTACCCTAACCCTAACCCTAAGCCTCACCCTAACCCTGGGCTACCCTTGACTGCTTCTGCCTCCATTAGATTTCCTAAGCACTAGTGTTTTAAGGAACAGCTTAAAAAGAGAATCCTAATGTGATTTCTTTATAATGTGTGTCTTCCTTATCTTATCCTAGTGTCTAAAATCTTCTCCATGGCTGGATCCCCAAATAATATTCCTTTACGTGCTACGGGGTATCTAGAGAGTGGGATAGGTTTAATAACCCTAACCCTAACACATACCCTAACCCTAACCCCTACCCTAACCCTAACACGTACCCTAATCCTAAACCGTACCCTAAACCGAGCCCTAACCCTAAAACTAACCCTAACCCTAACCCTAACCCATACCCTACGCCGTACCCGAAGCCCTCCCCGAACCCGTACCCTAAGCCGTATCCTAAGCGTAACCTTAAGCCTAACTCTAACCCTAGCTTACCCTTGACTGCTTCTGCCTCCAATAGATTTCCTAAGCACTAGTGTTTTAAGGAACAGCTTAAAAAGAGAATCCTAAAGTGATTTCTTCATAATGTGTGTGTTCCTTATCTTATCCTAGTGTCTAAACTCTTCTCCATGGCTGAACCTACAAATAATATTCCTTTACGTGCTAAGGGGTATCTAGAGAGTGGGATAGGTTTAATAACTACCCTAACCATAACGAGTACCCTAACCCTAACACCTACCCTAACCCTAACACGTACCCTAATCCTAACCAATACCCTAAACCGAACCCTAACCCCAACACTAACCCTAACCCTAACCCTAACCCATACCCTACGCCGCACCCGAAGCCCTCCCCGAACCCGTACCCTAAGCCGTACCCTAAGTCTAACCCTAAGCCTAACCCTAACCCTAGGCTACCCTTGACTGCTTCTGCCTCCAATAGATTTCCTAAGCACTAGTGTTTTAAGGAACAGCATAAAAAGAGAATCCTAATGTGATTTCTTTATAAAGGGTGTGTTCCTTATCTTGGCCTAGTGTCTAAACTCTTCTCCATGGGTGGCCCCCAAATAATATTCCTTTACGTGCTAAGGGGTATCTAGAGAGTGGGATAGGTTTAATAACTACCCTAACCCTAACGCGTACCCTAACTCTAACCCCTACCCTAACCCTAACACGTACCCTAATCCTAACCAATACCCTAAACCGAGCCCTAACCCTAACACTAACCCTAACCCTAACCCTAACCCATACCCTATGCCGCAACCGAAGCCCTCCCCGAACCCGTACCCTAAGCAGTACCCTAAGCCTAACCCTAAGCCTAACCCTAACCCTAGGCTACCCTTGACTGCTTCTGCCTCCAATAGATTTCCTAAGCACTAGTGTTTTAAGGAACAGCTTAAAAAGAGAATCCTAATGTGATTTCATTATAATGGGTGTGTTCCTTAATTTATCCTAGTGTCTAAACTCTTCTGCATGGCTGGACCCCCAAATAATATTCCTTTACGTGCTAAGGGGTATCTAGAGAGTGGGATAGGTTTAATAACTACCCTAACCCTAACGCGTACCCTAACCCTAACCCCTACCCTAACCCTAACACGTACCCTAATCCTAACCCGTACCCTAAACGGAGCCCTAACCCTAACACTAACCCAAACCCTAACCCTAACCTATACCCTACGCCGTACCCGAACCCCTCCCCGAACCCGTACCCTAAGCCGTACCCTAAGCCTAACCCTAAGCCTATCCCTAACCCTAGGCTACCCTTGACTGCTTCTGCCTCCAATAGATTTCCTAAGCACTAGTGGTTTAAGGAACAGCTTAAAAAGAGAATCCTAATGTGATTTCTTTATAATGTGTGTGTTCCTTATATTATCTTAGTGTCTAAACTCTTCTCCATGGCTGGACCTCCAAATAATATTCCTTTACGTGCTAAGGGGTATCTAGAGAGTGGGATAGGTTTAATAATTACCCTAACCCTAACGCGTACCCTAACCCTAACCCCTACCCTAACCCTAACACGTACCCTAATCCTAACCAATACCCTAAACCGAGCCCTAACACCAACACTAACCCTAACCCTAACCCTAACCCATACTCTACGCCGCACCCGAAGCCCTCCCCGAACCCGTACCCTAAGCCTAACCCTAAGCCTAAACCTAACCCTAGGCTACCCTTGACTGCTTCTGCCTCCAATAGATTTCCTAAGCACTAGTGTTTTAAGGAACAGCATAAAAAGAGAATCCTAATGTGATTTCTTTATAATGGTTGTGTTCCTTATCTTATCCTAGTGTCTAAACTCTTCTCCATGGCTGGACCACCAAATAATATTCTTTACGTGCTAAGGGGTATCTAGAGTGTGGGATAGGTTTAATAACTACCCTAACCCTAACAGGTACCCTAACCCTAACTCCTACCCTAACCCTAACATGTACCCTAATCCTAAACCGTACCCTAAACGGAGCCCTAACCCTAACACTAACCGTAACCCTTACCCTAAACCATACCCTACGCCGTACCCGAAGCCCTCCCCGAACCCGTACCCTAAGCAGTGCCCTAAGCCTAACCCTAAGCCTAACCCTAACCCTAGGCTACCCTTGTCTGCTTCTGCCTCCAATAGATTTCCTAAGCACTAGTGTTTTAAAGAACAGCTTAAAAAGAGAATCCTAATGTGATTTCTTTATAATGGGTGTGTTCCTTATCTTATCCTAGTGTCTAAAGTCTTCTCCATGGCTGGACCCCCAAATAATTTTCCTTTATGTGCTAAGGGGTATCTAGAGAGTGGGATAGGTTTAATAACTACCCTAAACCTAACGCGTACCCTAACCCTAACCCCTACCCTAACCCTAACACGTACGCTAATCCTAAACCGTACCCTAAACCGAGCCCTAACCCTAACACTAACCCTAACCCTTACCCTAACCCATACCCTACGCCGTACCCGAAGCCCTCCCTGAACCCGTACCCTAAGCTTGCCCTAAGCCTAACCCTAAGCCTAACCCTAACCCTAGGCTACCCTTGACTGCTTCTGCCTCCAATAGATTTCCTAAGCACTAGTGTTTTAAAGAACAGCTTAAAAAGAGAATCCTAATGTGATATCTTTATAATGGGTGTGTTCCTTATCTTGGCCTAGTGTCTAAACTCTTCTCCATGGGTGGCCCCCAAATAATATTCCTTTACGTGCTAAGGGGTATCTAGAGAGTGGGATAGGTTTAATAACTACCCTAACCCTAACGCGTACCCTAACTCTAACCCCTACCCTAACCCTAACACGTACCCTAATCCTAACCAATACCCTAAACCGAGCCCTAACCCTAACACTAACCCTAACCCTAACCCTAACCCATACCCTACGCCGTTCCCGAAGCCTTCCCCGAACCCGTACCCTAAGCCGTACCCTAAGCCTAACCCTAAGCCTTACCCTAACCCTAGACTACCCTTGACTGCTTCTGCCTCCAATACATTTCCTAAGCACTAGTGTTTTAAGGAACAGCTTAAAAATAGAATCCTAATGTGATTTCTTTGTAAAGGGTGTGTTCCTTATCTTAGCCTAGTGTCTAAACTCTTCTCCATGGGAGGACCCCCAAATAATATTCCTTTACGTGCTAAGGGGTATCTAGAGAGTGGGATAGGTTTAATAACTACCCTAACCCTAACGCGTACCCTAACTCTAACCCCTACCCTAACCCTAACACGTACCCTAATCCTAACCAATACCCTAAACCGAGCCCTAACCCTAACACTAACCCTAACCCTAACCCTAACCCATACCCAACGCCGCACCCGAAGCCCTCCCCGAAACCGTACCCTAAGCAGTAACCTAAGCTTAACCCTAAGCCTAACCCTAACCCTAGGCTACCCTTGACTGCTTCTGCCTCTAATAGATTTCCTAAGCACTAGTGTTTTAAGGAACAGCTTAAAAAGAGAATCCTAATGTGATTTCCTTATAAAGGGTGTGTTCCTTATCTTAGCCTTGTGTCTAAACTCTTCTGCATGGCTGGACCCCCAAATAATATTCCTTTACGTGCTAAGGGGTATCTAGAGAGTGGGATAGGTTTAATAACTACCCTAACCCTAACGCGTACCCTAACCCTAACCCCTACCCTAACCCTAACACGTACCCTAATCCTAAACCGTACCCTAAACCGAGCCCTAACCCTAACACTAACCCTAACCCTAACCCTAACCCATACCCTATGCCGTGCCATAACCCCTCCCCGAACCCATACCCTAAGCCGTACCCTAACCCTAACCCTAAGCCTCACCCTAACCCTGGGCTACCCTTGACTGCTTCTGCCTCCATTAGATTTCCTAAGCACTAGTGTTTTAAGGAACAGCTTAAAAAGAGAATCCTAATGTGATTTCTTTATAATGTGTGTCTTCCTTATCTTATCCTAGTGTCTAAAATCTTCTCCATGGCTGGATCCCCAAATAATATTCCTTTACGTGCTACGGGGTATCTAGAGAGTGGGATAGGTTTAATAACCCTAACCCTAACACATACCCTAACCCTAACCCCTACCCTAACCCTAACACGTACCCTAATCCTAAACCGTACCCTAAACCGAGCCCTAACCCTAAAACTAACCCTAACCCTAACCCTAACCCATACCCTACGCCGTACCCGAAGCCCTCCCCGAACCCGTACCCTAAGCCGTATCCTAAGCGTAACCTTAAGCCTAACTCTAACCCTAGCTTACCCTTGACTGCTTCTGCCTCCAATAGATTTCCTAAGCACTAGTGTTTTAAGGAACAGCTTAAAAAGAGAATCCTAAAGTGATTTCTTCATAATGTGTGTGTTCCTTATCTTATCCTAGTGTCTAAACTCTTCTCCATGGCTGAACCTACAAATAATATTCCTTTACGTGCTAAGGGGTATCTAGAGAGTGGGATAGGTTTAATAACTACCCTAACCATAACGAGTACCCTAACCCTAACACCTACCCTAACCCTAACACGTACCCTAATCCTAACCAATACCCTAAACCGAACCCTAACCCCAACACTAACCCTAACCCTAACCCTAACCCATACCCTACGCCGCACCCGAAGCCCTCCCCGAACCCGTACCCTAAGCCGTACCCTAAGCCTAACCCTAAGCCTAACCCTAACCCTAGGCTAGCCTTGACTGCTTCTGCCTCCAATAGATTTCCTAAGCACTAGTGTTTTAAGGAACAGCATAAAAAGAGAATCCTAATGTGATTTCTTTATAAAGGGTGTGTTCCTTATCTTGGCCTAGTGTCTAAACTCTTCTCCATGGGTGGCCCCCAAATAATATTCCTTTACGTGCTAAGGGGTATCTAGAGAGTGGGATAGGTTTAATAACTACCCTAACCCTAACGCGTACCCTAACTCTAACCCCTACCCTAACCCTAACACGTACCCTAATCCTAACCAATACCCTAAACCGAGCCCTAACCCTAACACTAACCCTAACCCTAACCCTAACCCATACCCTATGCCGCAACCGAAGCCCTCCCCGAACCCGTACCCTAAGCAGTACCCTAAGCCTAACCCTAAGCCTAACCCTAACCCTAGGCTACCCTTGACTGCTTCTGCCTCCAATAGATTTCCTAAGCACTAGTGTTTTAAGGAACAGCTTAAAAAGAGAATCCTAATGTGATTTCATTATAATGGGTGTGTTCCTTAATTTATCCTAGTGTCTAAACTCTTCTGCATGGCTGGACCCCCAAATAATATTCCTTTACGTGCTAAGGGGTATCTAGAGAGTGGGATAGGTTTAATAACTACCCTAACCCTAACGCGTACCCTAACCCTAACCCCTACCCTAACCCTAACACGTACCCTAATCCTAACCCGTACCCTAAACGGAGCCCTAACCCTAACACTAACCCAAACCCTAACCCTAACCTATACCCTACGCCGTACCCGAACCCCTCCCCGAACCCGTACCCTAAGCCGTACCCTAAGCCTAACCCTAAGCCTAACCCTAACCCTAGGCTACCCTTGACTGCTTCTGCCTCCAATAGATTTCCTAAGCACTAGTGGTTTAAGGAACAGCTTAAAAAGAGAATCCTAATGTGATTTCTTTATAATGTGTGTGTTCCTTATATTATCTTAGTGTCTAAACTCTTCTCCATGGCTGGACCTCCAAATAATATTCCTTTACGTGCTAAGGGGTATCTAGAGAGTGGGATAGGTTTAATAATTACCCTAACCCTAACGCGTACCCTAACCCTAACCCCTACCCTAACCCTAACACGTACCCTAATCCTAACCAATACCCTAAACCGAGCCCTAACACCAACACTAACCCTAACCCTAACCCTAACCCATACTCTACGCCGCACCCGAAGCCCTCCCCGAACCCGTACCCTAAGCCTAACCCTAAGCCTAAACCTAACCCTAGGCTACCCTTGACTGCTTCTGCCTCCAATAGATTTCCTAAGCACTAGTGTTTTAAGGAAACAGCATAAAAAGAGAATCCTAATGTGATTTCTTTATAATGGTTGTGTTCCTTATCTTATCCTAGTGTCTAAACTCTTCTCCATGGCTGGACCACCAAATAATATTCTTTA